>NC_037669.1:134796394-135020499 GCF_003255815.1 Theropithecus gelada
GGAAGGAAGGAAGGAAGGAAGGAAGGAAGGAAAGAAAGAAAGAAAGAAAGAAAGAAAGAAAGAAAGAAAGAAAGAAAGAAAGAAAGAAAGAAAGAAAGAAAGAGGAAGGAAAGGAAGGAAGGAAGGAAGGAAGGAAGGAAGGAAGGAAGGAAGGAAGGAAGGAAGGAAGGAAGGAAGGGAGGGAGGGAGGGAGGGAGGAGGAAGGGAGGGAAAAGAAAAGAGACAAACACACAGGAAAGCTTTACTAGAGAGTCCTTGTCCACTACAACAATGCTCCTGCTTGTTCTTCTCATCAAACAAGGGTGATTTTGTGAGAGTTTCCATGGAAAATTATTAGGCATCCACCTTACAGCCCTGATTTGGCTCCTTCTGACTTTTTCTTTCCTAATCTTAAAAAATCTTCAAAGAGCACTTATTTTGCTTCAGTTAATAATGTTAAAAAGACTGCATCGACATGGTTAAATTTCCAGGACCTTAGCTCTTTAATGACGGACTAAATGGCTTACCAAAGTGTCTTGAACTCGATGGAGCTTATGTTGAGAAATAGTTTCCACTTTTTATTTTTATCTTCTAATTCCATTTTTTAATGAGCTTTTGAAGTTCCCTCATATATCTGAACTTTGTTGAATTTGATATATAATCTGTGCCTGATTGCTTCTGTTCTCCATCTCTTCTGCCCAGCTGCATGTCCCACAGGCTGCCATGTAGTGATTGTTTCAATAGGCTCCTTTAGCTCTGGTGTTCGGGTACCTTCCATGACTGGGGACACCTGTAAGCAGAGGGAGGGAGGAGAGTGAGGTTGAGTTATTGATTTGCTGGCTGCCTCCCTGCTGGGACACTGAAGGTCGACAGTGTCCTCTATTCCAGGCCACAGCTGTCATCAAATGGTGCTCTCCATACCGGTCTCCCACTGAGTCCTAACTGTTCTCTACCCTTTCCTCTTCAGGCGGAGCGAAGTTAGACCTGCATGGTTACTGGCCCCAGAATACCATGGCGCTTTTCCTACACCTTGCCCACTTCTAAGTAAATAATCTATTAACTCTATTAACTCTCCTCAATTGCTCAGCTTGAGATGCCATCTGTTTCCTGCCAAGACCCTGCATGACACATCACTGATCCTATCTGGGGCCCATGAGACTTCATGCCTGGGCTGGACCCTCACAGGCTCTAGGCCCCTTCTTAGTCCTTTCTAATGGGGCTTCAGAAAAACTCTCCCATAAAGTCCACTATATGACCTCTCTGTGACTGTTACACAATCTCTTTCCTGGATCTTACACCTAGAAAGCCTTGAATTGACTTCTCCCTTCAACCCTCAGCCCATGACTGTTCGAGAGCACCTGCTTTACACACTTGTTTCTGAGTTTGTTGACTCTTCCAGCTTCTTAGGTTCTGTTGTGTGTTTTTCCTCACACACCTACCTTGCTACCACTCTATCTGGAAAATTCTATCTGATCCTTTTCCACACTGTATCTGGAAAATTCTCTCTTCTTCATGAGGGTCCCAGCTCTCATGTCACCTTGTCTCAACTAGAAGTGGAATTTCTGCTCTTCAAATGCTGTAACATGTGGCTTATACTTCTCGGTAGCACTTGCCAAACCCTACACTGAGCAGTAGAATTTGTAAAATGCTATACCTTCCCTAGATAATAAATTAAAGCTCCCTGTGAGGGTGATTTTATAGCTCCTCAGATCCAAATATAGTGCCTTACAGCTTATCTGTGCTTGAAAATACATATAGGGTGGATGGATGGTTGATAAATGAGCAGATGAACATTCTTTATTTTTCATTCTTCCTGCTGTGGATCTTCTCAGCTCTGGGAGACCTGTTATTATTATACTTATTCATCAACTTCATGTTGAATAAGATCAACCCCTTCAAAATTCATTTTTTTAGCAACAAATATTTTTAACTTGGTGCAGAAAAGGGATACAATTAACATATAAACATTTGTATTAGCATTCTGAAAAACTTTTAAGTTGACAAACACAGTAACACTTTGCGTTCCAATTGCACTACAAAATTCAATTTAATAACCCATAGCTTTTATA
The DNA here is from genome assembly GCF_003255815.1 of Theropithecus gelada. Classification (NCBI taxonomy): domain Eukaryota; kingdom Metazoa; phylum Chordata; class Mammalia; order Primates; family Cercopithecidae; genus Theropithecus; species Theropithecus gelada. Next base: position 134,798,443 of record NC_037669.1, read on the forward strand.
GCCAGTCAATATTTAAAAAAATAAACAGATCCGTGTTAGTAGAGAATGTCCTAACCAAATTGTGATGCTTTGTTTTTGGTGTTTTGTTTTGCTTTGTTTTTTTAAGAGATGGCATTTCACTCTGTCTCCCAGGCTGGAGTGCAGTGGCATGATCATAGCTCACTGCACCCTTTGACCTCTGAGGCTCAAGCGATCCCCCCACCTCTGCACCCCTCCACCCCTCTGAGTACCTGGGACTACAGGTGCATGCCACCATGCCCAGCTAATTATTTTATTTTATTTTTTATGGAGACAGGGTCTCGCTATGTTGCTCAGCCTGGTCACAAACTCCTGGTCTCAACTCCTGGCCTCAAATGAACCCTCTGTCTCGGCCTCCCAAAGCACTGGGATTACAGGGATGAGCCACCACACTTGGCCAAATTGTGGTGCTTTAAATGAAATAATGTGTTAATTGGAAACTGAGGATGTGTTTGAATATCCTCTATGTTCTACATGCAAACAAGATTATTTTAGATGATACATGATCATACCCTGATAGTATCACTCCACATGATATTTTTTAAATGGAATATGATAATCTTAGAAAAAATGGTTTCTTGATGTAGCTGTGAAGAGGCTGTGATATCATATCTAAATCACTTGCTTCAAAGGACATACTATGGGCAACAGACCTTTAGAATGACACGTCCCCAGTCATGCATATGTTAGATATAATAGCAAAAAAAAAAAAAAAAAAGTTTTTTTAAGATATGGGATATTAGAAAAATTTTGTTTTGTTTCTTGAAATTCTTTTAAAATTAATCTCACAACTCCAAATTGCCTCACTTTTACTGACTTCTCTGAAACTGACTAATACCTAAATTTGGGGCCTCACATTCAGCTACTTTAAAGTTCTGCTAACATTTCCTTCCTAAAACCGTTTCCATTGATTTTTCCCCCTAGGGCTGATTTTCACTGGTGAAAAGTATTTGCTTCCTGGCTTGTCTCTGAAGTCCTTCATCCTTTGTTGTTAGTAAGCCTATCATTTTGTCTTGACTGTCTCATCATAGTCATTATATCCCATTCACCCATGTCTTTAAGGACTCCAACAATTTTGCCAAGTGTTCCTTGTAAACTTTGGTCACACATAACTCTTCAAGTGAAACATTTGGATCTGCCTTGAGAAAAAATAAAGTAGATAACCCTCTATGTCAAATCCAAAAGGATCCATGTACTTAAATTTTCCCTAAGTCAATCATTATTTCAAATCATCTCAGATATCATAATTATTTCAAATGTTTTTTGAGTAAATATGAAAGACTGAGACAGGAAAAATGTATCATTATTAAATAGCATTACATTAAATCATCTTGTCATTAAAACCATGGTACCAGCCTGAGCAACATGATGAAACCCTGTCTATATAAAAAGTACAAAAAAAATTAGCCAGGTGTTGTGGTGCGCACCTGTGGTCCCAGCTACTCAGGAGGCTGAGGTGGGAGAATCACCTGAGCCTGGGAAGCAAAGGTTGCAGTAACCCAAAATCTCACCACTGCACTCCAGCCTGAGTGACAGAGTGACACCCTGTCTTAGGACAAAAAAAAAAAAAAATCATGGCAAGAAAGCAGTGATCACAAACTGTAAAGTCAAGTCTTTCCTAGAAGTGGGACTGGGGTGAGGGAGAAGCAGTGCCTTGTGCTTTGCTATTTACCTCGTATCCTCACATAAATTTCTTTCTTTTGATTTTTGACCTCCCAGAATCCCTTTTTAAAGGGGAGGGGGGCGGCATTATTATTTTCTCTTGCTGATTAGAAAATTGTAGTTTAGAAGATTCAAATCTAAATCTTCTGAGTTAATATTAAAAATCCTCGAACATTACAATTAGATTACCATGTTCTCTCACTTGAAAATGTGAAAAATGGGTGTTTTAAAATTTTTTAAATTAATTTCAGCTTTGGTATTTTGTTTTCGTTATTTGTTTTTACTTATTTTTCCCCTTTTTTCCCCTCTTGGATCACCTCTTGAAACCTTTCCTCATCCCAGCTAGGCTGCTGCACCCTTTATGACTCAACGGTGCACTGTTAATAAACATTTACTGAGCCTCTAGCCCAGCAGGCACTGTGTTAAGGCTGTTCCTGCTCTCAAGGAACAGGTAACCCTGGGGGAGACACAGTACCCTAAGCGCTTTAACTGAAGTCTCTGTGGATGTGGTTGCACAAAGGAAACCACTATGTTTATGGAAAATTTAAATTTGCAAAGAGCATTACTAGCTTTAAGAATGCTCCATGTCAGACAATTTCTATCAAAGCAAAGCAGAACTCTGAAATTTTTTTCTTTATATTAATTGTAAGTTTATACTTCATGAGTTCCTGCTTTCCTTTGCCTCTGCTATGCTCCTTAGTAACCTCCACTAGAGCTTCTCAAAAGATTGGAGGTCTCATCACTGAGGTCTCAGATCAAATGTCACCTTGAACATCTAAGCTCTTTCCTGATCACTGAAATGCATGCATGCACAGCAAGTCCCCAAGTCACTTACTCCCTATTCTGTTTTCATCATAGCCCTTATCACTATCTTACAATAGATTTGATATGTATTTTCAGTGTTTGTTTGTTTGTTTTTTGAGACGGAGTCTCACTCTGTTGCCCAGCCTGGAGTGCAGTGACGTGATCTCAGCTCACTGCAACCTCCACCTCCTGGGCTCAAGTGATTCTCCTGCCTAACCTCCCAAATAGCTGGGATTACACCCAGCTAATTTTTGTATTTTTGGTAGAGATGGGGTTTCGCCAAGTTGGCCAGGCTTGTCTCAAACTCCTGACCTAGGTGATCCACCCACCTCAGCCTCCCAAAGTGCTGGGATTACAGGAATGAGCCACCGCGCCTGGCCAGTTTTTAGCCTTAATTTGGAGTTGACAATGGAACAACCAATTGAATAGTTATCCAAAATATATATATATATATATATATATATATATATATATATATAGTACTTTGTTTATGAAAACTCTACATTTCGGCTGGGCATGGTGGCTCACACCTATAATCCCAGCACTTTGGGAGGCCGGGGCGGATGGATTACCTGAGGCCAGGAGTTTGAGACCAGCCTGGCCAACATGGTGAAACCCCATCTCTACTGAAAATACAAAAATTTAGCTGAGCATGGTGGCGATTGCCTGCAATCTCAGCTACTCAGGAGACTGAGGCAGGGGAATCACTTGAGCCTGAGAGGTAGAGGTTGCAGTGAGCTGAGATCTTGCCACTGCACTCCAGTCTGGGTGACAGAGTAGACTTTCTAAAAAAAGAAAAGAAAAGAAAACTATACATTTTATTATTTTTATCCTGAAAATGCTCTGTAAAGGTGAGCAATCCTGTGCGGCAATTATTAGACCTATATTAGAAAAAAGAAGTGGTAGTGTACAAAGGGCAGGTTGTGTTCATATGGTCAAAGAGGCGCTGTCCAGAATTTTTCCAAAGTGATGGAACAAATTTTATTGCTTTCAAGGTGCTATGAAAATTGAAGATAAATATATACAAATAAATATTGTCCTACTACAGATTGAGCTTTCCATTGTCCCCTTCTTGCTGAAATCAGATGCTTTCATCTGAATTTGAAGAGTGAATCTTATGTTGTTGGTAAAAGGAATAAAATTCTTCAGTTCAGCATCTAAACTCTGACATTGCAATGGATCTTCTAATTCTATGATCATTTGTAATCATACACACTCTGCTTCAATGTAAAATTAGTCCATTCAGTCAACAAATATTTATACACTTCCTACTATTTGCCAGGCACCATGTTAGATGCTTGGTGATTCAACAGTGAACAAAGCCAAGACCCTGACCTTGTGGAGCTTCCAACCGAATGAGACAGAAAGATATTAATCAGATAAGCACTAATATCTATCTACAAATGATAATTCCTGCTATATAAGGAACATGCTATGTGCCATGAGAACTTATGGGGGAAAGCCACCCTCATCTGGATTTGGAGAGGGCTTTCCAAATGAAGCAACATTCAAGTTGAAATGTGAAGTGATCAGTTGTTGACTAGGTGAAGATGGGAGTACAGAGAGGGGAAAGAGAGTATGTGTGTTCCAGAGAGTGAGAACAGCATGTACAAGAGTTGGGTAAGTTTGCCTTTGCAGCTTAGTGTTATGGCTTTAGGAAACATGTCTTTTGGAGTGCTGCATTGACTTTTGCTGCCAAATAGCTAAATATACTTGGGTTTATGATTATTTATAAAGCTATATTTCCAGCAGTTCATGTGTCATAAAGCATGGAAATTTGTTTTTTATTACCTAGTTACTGGCAAAATCAAAATGAAGCTTATGGCATACTAGATACTTTGTGCCAAAACTTCGAACTATTTCAAATTAATTTGGTCATTCCGACATTAGAAATGGAACACCATGAAACAAAGAAACTAAGCACAGAAAGCTAAATATCCAGAAAAACTTTAAATACTGTTAACCAGATGCTCTTTGTGTGAGCCAATTCCTTTTGAAAATGTCAATGAGGGCTTTCAACAGTTTTCCATTGTCATATCTGAATTGTGCATTCTTTTAGGGACAAAGGAGGAAAGGTTAACCAAAGTCATAATTTATTAGCCTACTTTCCAGATATGCTAACTGGGTTCTGGTACACTGTACAGTTCTGACTTTTGATCACTTACTCAGTAAATAATGGAAAATACATGGCATGATTATTCTGCTACCTTCAACAGTTGTAAATCAAGATGGCCAGCCTCTCATCGAAGGAAAACTTAAAGAGAAGCAAGTCAGATGGAAGTTCATCAAAAGGTGGAAAACACGCTATTTTACACTGGCTGGAAATCAACTTCTGTTTCAAAAAGGAAAGTCTGTAAGTTCCTCCATCATCTTTTACACTTGCATTTTTAAGGTCTTGATCTCCACCAATAGCTAGACATTTTGTCTTAAGTTTAAACTCTGATACTTTTTCCATCTCCATTTCACCATCTTACAGCATTGTTTTCTCATATATGTCTGTGTCTAGTCTGTTTATTCCTATGTTAGTTGGTTCACTGTCCCCTTCCAGTTTATTATGGAAGCTTGTTTTAGTTGACTTTAGTTGTTTTAGTTGAACTGCAGAGGGACTACTAGGTCTTGACTCAGACACCGTGCCCTTTGTTTCCTTGTGGACCATGTACACAAATTCATGACTTATGGTATTGGCTCTAACTTTTTATAAATATAGTTTATAATTGGAAGTGGGGGTCCAAAAAAGGAGGACATAGGCAAGGAGGAAAGAATGGAGGCTGATTTACTTTAGGTACTTTTTATAGTCAACAAAGTTTAATTCTGATTAAAATATTACTGTCTTTCATCTATTTAATATTCAGTTAATGAATATAGTAGAATTGTGATCAAACTAATAAATATTTAATATAATTTTCCATTTGAATAAGATGCTCAGTAATTATTTGTATTGTGAATTTTCAGTGGAAAATCTCTGAAGTAACATTCTATTCCAATCAATAATGCAAAGTTATCCTCTTTTCAAATTGGTTCTATGTATCATTAAACTCTACTGATTCAGGATCAAGAGGAATCAAATCTTGACCTACTTCTTGAGTATTTTAAAAAATAATCATAATGACTAGCATTTTTTCAGTGCTTACTATGCAACACCTTGGATTGCCTCTAACAATCCTCAAAATAATCCTATTAGGCCACCACTGCTATTATTGCCATTTTACAGATGAGGAAACTGAGTCAAAGAACCTGATTGGATTGTCCAAGGACAAAGCTAATAAGGTGAGAAAGGATATAACTGAGGTCAAGATCAGGCAGTGTTTCACCAAAGCATGTTCTTAAATGAGTTTACTGCTTCCCATGTATACTTAAAATACAGAGCCAGTGGCAAACTGTACTCACCAGGGATCTCCATAGAAACAGAACCAATAGGATATATAAAGACATATAAGAGATTTACTGTGGGAATTGGCTCATGAAATTATGGGGAGTGAGAAGTTCCATGATATGCTGTGTGCAAGCTGGAGAACCAGGAAAACTGGTGGTGTAATTCAGTCTGTGTCCTAAGGCCAGAAAATTAAGCGAGTCAATGATATAACTCCCAGTCCAAGGCCAAAGGCCTGAGAACCTGGATATGGGGGTGAGCTGCAGGGAGGGATGTAAGTCCCAGAATCTGAAGGCCCCAAAACCAGGAGCTCTGATGTCCACAGGCAAGAGAGAATGCATGTCTCAGCTCAAGAAGAAAGAGCAAATTTATCTTTCCTCCAACTTTTTATTCTATCCAGATCCCCAATAGATTGGATGATGCCCACCCACAATGGTGAGTGTGGATCTTCTTCACTCAGTCCACTAATTCAAATGCTAGCCTCTTCCAGAAACACCTCACAGACACATACAGAAATAATGCTTTCCCAGCTGTCTGGGTACCCATTAGCCCAGTCAAGTTGACACATAAATTTAGCCATCACATAAACCAAACTGTATGAATTAATTAATGAAAAGTGGTAAATTAGTTAAAAATTATAATTCATTCTGGGCCATATGCACTATATCTTTAGAGACCTCATTATAAAACTTACTTGAGGCCGGGCACGGTGGCTTATGCCTGTAATCCCAGCACTTTGGGAGGCCGAGGCCGGCGGATCACAAGGTCAGGAGATCAAGACCATCTTGGCTAACACGGTGAAACCCCATCTCTACTAAAAATACAAAAAATTAGCCGGGCGTGGTGGTGGGCGCCTATAGTCCCAGCTACTCAGGAGGCTGAGGCAGGAGAATGGCGGGAACCCGGGAGGCGGAGCTTGCAGTGAGCAGAGATTGCGCCACTGCACTCCAGCCTGGGCGACAGAGCGAGACTCCGTCTCAAAAAAAAAAAAAAAAAAAAAAAACTTACTTGAACATTTTAATCAACAGGAATCAAATATCATGTATTTGAATTATGGCAAATTCTGACTAGTGTTCTTTTAATAAGACTTCTGTTAACTTTTTGGATGAAAAAAATTTTTTTTGTGATACCTACTGTGTACTCATGTTACTTTCCTCATCTGTGTGTATTATAACATATACAGATGGACTTTTCTGAGGCGGAACATCTTTTTGAAAGGGCAGTTCAATTTAGACAGCTATTAGAAATTTAAAGAAACTTTTTTTCAGCATAGGTTCACACTAAAGCATGTTTAAAGTGTTTAAAATGACTATCTGAATTTTCTGTTTTTATTCAAGAAATCAAGAATAGAAATGAAGATGTAGTAATTTTCCAGATCCCTTAAGACAAAGCAGAGTCAATCTATAAGAATGTTTTTCTGAACTCAAATAATGACCTTTATACTTTCTGATTCATGGCTTTTTAATAAGGTTTAAAGAAAACACAATTTTATAATTATTATAATAACTCGTTTGACATGTTTATCAGGAAATAATGGTCTGACATTCCATAACTCTGACAAAACTTGCAGCTCAAATAGTGGGAAATAATTTAATATAGCATGAAGGCCACAGCAAAATACTTCTAATCTCCAGGGAAACAATAACCTACCAGTGGTCAACAGTCCTGCTGAAGCTTCAGGTCCTTGTAAAAGGGCCCCTTTTAAATGAAAGAAATGTGCATTTTAAAATGAGAGCTGAGGTTGAAAGACTCTAATGGAAGACTCTAATCTTTCACTTTTGCATTTTTAAGACCTTGATCTCTACCAACCAGCTAGGCAATAGTGTCCTTTGACTTTCTGTCTATTACTGTCTCAGTTGATTCACAGTCCATCTTTAAATTACTATGGTAACTTTTTATTTTCTTATCAATCTCTGTTCTATGCACTGCTTCAAAGAAAGGCAATTTTATTACTGTCAGATACTTACTGTAAAACAAATTAGGCTAGCAAAGTATTGTCTAGTGTGTATGTCTTCAAACTTTATCCTGTGTACCCTAAAAGAATGTTGAACAATCTATGTAATACCTTGCAACATTTTAAGTTGCAGCAACACTTTTAACATAAGTTTAACATTTGCCCGGACTGTAATTTCTGTTGAATTGTAAATATTGACATTTTAAAACAAAAGGATTACATCTCTCCATTAAATGTAACCACTGGATTAAAATACCATAGCAGTTTAACACCTAACACTATTTTTTAATACATAAATTAACTCTTTTTTATATAGAAATGTCCACATTGTTTCTCTTTTTCTTTTTTTTGAAATCATGTTTCTGTTCTACCTCTATCACAGCATTTTATCCTGAATGGCATTTCATTTTTCACTGAGTAAAACTGTATGTATAAATTGAAATTTGATTGTTTGAATTTCTTGTGACCATCCGTCTCCAAGTGTAATTTTTTCTGACTCAGTTATCTTTTCAAAAAGTTATATCCTTCATGAAAATACCTAAGTATAATGCCAAGCTTAATAATTATTAAACATTAAAAATTGAAATATTATTGAAAATGCACCTCATAATGAAATAGATGAAGAGTGATTGCATTGCCTTGGCTGATGGATACTTCCCTGATGTCAATAGTTGGAATTGCTTTTTTATTTGGTGTTTCTGAGATTTTTTTTTTACATTGGACAAAACATCATAGAAAGTATGGGATGAGTGAAGAGGTTGCTTTTTCATTGCAAAGTAAAAGGAGGGTGATTGCAACAGGAGAGGTGGGCAAGGAGAATTGGCAAACTTCTCAACCACAGGTACTTTCTTTAGTAGACAAAATGTATTCATATTAAAGACCTGAAATTGCTTCAAAGAAATATCTGACCCCTTAAAATTATTCGTCTTAGCCCAGGCGATGACCTTGGTATTGTAGAGATCCTTAAATTTTTGCTTTAATAAAAGGTGAATGTAATATCATTAAATATTCCTTCCCTTACTGTTTGTAGACAAAGCATGCTTCCAAAGCTGCAGAGAGTTTCAAAAACAGTTTGGTCTATGGGAACACTGGAAACCTCTCTATTCAATTAAGGTTTGGCAAAATCTTTCTCAGAGGTAGCACAAAGGAAAATTCAATTTCATGCCTCCCAAACTACCCAAAATTATAAGTTAATAGCACTCCAAATTGTACCATTGCACCTTGCTCTATTAATATAACGTTAATAGAAAATGAAAGAACTCTGAATTTTTCCCAAATCCCGCTTTATAATAATATTCTATAAATTAGTTATCTTGTGTCAACTTATGATACTCTAACAAAGGCCCGATTGCTCACTCCTTCAGTTATTCTAATGATTCTGAGGCCTTAGCACCCAAAATAACAAAGGTCTTGAGCTATAAAAAGTGAAAGGATTCTGGCCCTCTTAGAAAATTCTCCAGTAGCCAGAGATCCTTGCCTACAGTAACAGCCAGCCCATATTCTTTTCTTCCCATGCCTTTCAGAAAGATGACCCTGACGACTGCCCAATAGAACTCAGCAAAGTGCAGAGTGTGAAAGCTGTGGCCAAGAAACGCAGGGACCGCTCTCTCCCCCGGGCTTTCGAAATCTTCACAGACAATAAAACCTATGTCTTTAAGGCCAAGGATGAGAAGAATGCAGAAGAATGGCTCCAGTGCATCAATGTGGCAGTTGCCCAAGCCAAAGAGAGGGAAAGTAGAGAAGTAACCACATATCTGTAGGGATTTACAAGTCAGCCACGACAACTACACACCACAGGCATTGTATTATCAATGCCAATGTCAAGAAAAAGAGCTAAATTTACCAAGCCATGTTGTTTTTTTACTAAATACCAATGGAATTCTTGTCCTTTAAGAAGAAGGGCCTAAAATGGCAGGATTCTTAGTAAATGTCATACCCTAACAGCTTTAGTATTGACTTCAGAATATATCTGATGCCTACAAAAATAAAATAAAACAAAAGGAGCTAGAGAGTATGCCCTCAGACAGTGTGGGGCCAGGAAGGGAAAAGTCACTGATAAAAGAACCTCTGTAGATATGTCATTTAAAACTATGAGAAAACAGCATGAAAAGATGCCTGAACTATCCGTCTTGAGGAAAGATTAGCACTTCTGATGAAAATCACAGTCTGTCAAAGGTATTAAAAGAAAAATTTTAAAAAAAAAAACCGTTAGAAACATTGAACTAATGTACACTGAGAAAAACCATATAACTTACTTATAGACATATAATTACATGATCCTCTCTTACTACAAATGAGGCTAACACATGGTAAAATGGTTCTCAAGTCAGTTATGTCATTAAATACTTCTCTTTCAGAATTATTTAATTATTCCCTTTAAGTTCATTTTATATAATCTACAGTTTAGATGCTTGGACATATATCCTGCCCAAGGCACTAAGTGTAATATAGAAAAAGGATAGAAAGCCATTTTCTCTATCTTCAAAATAATGTGCCATCTCCATTAAAATTAAGACTTCAAAGTTCTATAATTTTTTCTTTGTATTCAACCTTTTAATACCTCCAAATTACAAATATCTATGTTTTCACTACATAGATATATAATTACACTATGATAGACAGAATGCTGGAGTGATTCTCAATGATCCATGCCTTGGTATAATCCTCTCCCCCACTGAGTGTTGGTGGGACATGTAACCTGCTTGTAACCAACAGAACATGGCAAAAGTGATGGGGTCATCTCTCCCATAATTATGTTACATTATATAGCAAAAGTGAAGAGAGGTTGCAGATATACATAAGGTTTCTAATCAGTTGACTTTGAGTTAATCAAAGAGACCCCCCTGGGTGGGCCTGACTTAATCAGACTAGTCCTTTAAAAGAGGGTAAACAAGTCAGAGACTCTCTCTCCTATTAGCCTTAAATAAGCCAGCTGCCATGAGCTCTACGGCTGGAAGGAAATGAGTTTTGTCAACAACCATGTGATCTTGGAAGAAGCATCTGAACCTCAGATAAAAGCCCAGCCCCAGCCAACACCTTGGTTGCAGCTTTGTGAAACTCCGAGCAGAGGACCCAGCTAAATCACGCTTGGACTCCTGACCCACAGAAACTTTCAGATAATAAATGTATGCTGTTTTCAATCTAAATTGTGGTGATTTGTTATGCAGTGATAACTAATACAAAAGCTAAGTTGGGCTACATACAAGGGATCACTTTTTCCTTGAAATTTATTTATTATGTTGTCTAGTATAGAAACCTAGAGAAAGACTATGAATGGCCAACACCTTGACCCTCCTGCTAACTTACTAGGATAGGAAATATAAAAGAGACCATGTTTGCAAAAGGAAACAATTCCATTTTAACAAGTAAAGTTTGAGGGTATTGTGAGTCACAGAATTTATTACACATTGGAAATAGAGTTCTGGAGGTCAAAATTCAGGATCACTGGATATATAGGTAGTCGCCAAAGACGCAAAATTAGATGAAATTACCCAGAGAGAATAACAACACAAAAGAATTAATAAGGGTTCCTTGAGACACCAGCATTTAAGTAAAGGCAGCTGGTGTAGCTGATTAGTGTTCAGAGATGATGTAGACCAGGGGAAATGATGTCACAAAAGCCAAATTAATATGGATTTTTCAGGAAAAACAGACAGGGCAACAATTTGATATCCTGAAGAGTAATCACTTACGATAAAACCTGACTTTCACAATCAGGAAGCAATTGGTGTCATTGGTAAGAACAATTCCATTGGAGTGAGGGAGTAAACATTACATTTTAGTAGGCTGAAGAGTCAATGGGAGGTTAGGAGTTTAAAGCAATAAGTGGACTATTTTTTCAACAAAATGGGGCTACGATGAAAGGGTTAAGATGGAGCAAGTATTTTCTTGCTCTTTTTAAGATGAGTAAGAAGGGAAAGATGAAGGAATTAAAAATACAGAAAGAAAGAGGAAAAAAGTTACTTTGCTTGAGTAAAGTTTCTAGAAGTGATAGGAAAGGATTAAAACTCCTTTATTTTGCAGCCATTAACTGAGCACCAACTAAGCAACAGTTGTCATGTTTGGCCTGTAGATACAAAGATAAAAGACACAGCTTTTCTCTTCAAGGGGTTTAAAGTTTAGTGAAAGAGACATACATATAACAGAAATGTAAGTACTACGTGGCAAGTGCCTTGATGAAGGTATGCACAGGGTCCTGGGGAAACACAAGAGAAGGCACCACTGTAAGCAACTTTAAACTCAGAATGGACTCCCTCACTTCTTCCCAGAGGTGATAGAAAATGAGCTAGTCTCAAAGAACTAGTAGGATTGCTGTGGGCAAACAAGGAGCAAATGGTCAGTAGAGTGAACCACGCTGCAAATGCAAAAGAGGGAGAAGGAACATGGTCCATTTGCAAAATGTAAGTTTTTCCCTAGGGTTGAAACATAAGGGGTGTATGGAAAATGGTTCAGAGTGATGCTGAAAAGGCCTGCAGGACCACAGGATGTAGGACTTGGTTCCAAGCCAAGAGTCTAAACTTTTTCCTTTACATGATGAGGCATTAATTTGTGTGGCAGCAATAAAGATAAAAAAGGAAAAAAAAAATTTAAATAAGATGATGAAGCATGATTAAAAAGTTTTGAGCAGATTTGCATTTAGAAAGATTATCTTAATAGTGGTAGAGAATGGATTATAAGAATATAAAAAATTGCAGCAGGGAGACCATTTGGGAGGCTCTTCTAAGGTAGTAAGGACCTGGACTCAAGTAGTAACAAAGGAAATAGAGATAAATGAACAGGCAGGAAAAATACTGGTTTAGGAAAATGGACAGAACACTGGTGGATTGGATGGAGTTGGAGTATGGGAATGGAAAGGAAGGAGTTTCTACTGATCCCTAGGTGCTTGCTTGGGAAACTTGGTAGATGGTGATGGTGATATTCACTGAAATAGAAAAATCAGAAGCAGCAGTTTGAGAGGTAAGGCAGATGGTAAATTTAATTTTGATGTATACATTCACGGTATAGATAGGGGACTCACCTTGGATTAGATGGACAACTTCTGAGAAGTTGGGCAGGAAAAGGATGAGAAGGAGTATAGTTGTAAATGATTCTCTAAATATTCTTTTAAAACCTACCACCCCATTCTTAAGAGTCAGTGAATAACTCTGTTTTAGTCAATTAGGAACAACTGGTAACAGACAAACACTAACAAAGTATTAGGTGACGTTGCATTAGCTATTAACAATTTGAATGCCAACAGTGTGCTTAAACCTTTCATAGCAGAGAGCTTGTGGTAAAACAGTGGCTATGTTGAATGCTTGGCCTAAAAAAGAAGAGAATGGCCCCCTCAGCTCAATTTGTGGGGAAAGAATTATTTTTACTACTTGCTACAAAGTCCTTGTGATTTAATTAACTGGATACCTCTAATCTAGAACATAACTCTCCGTGCCTTTGAGCCAGATCTTTAAAAAAAGTGAATGTGTGAAGTATAAATAATGAACTTTGTGGTTTCATTCCGTGATGCAGTAATTCCAAATGTAAGTAAATTCTCCTGGGTTCAGAATCACACTAGGAATTTCAGAATCATCAGCTTCCCGCGAATATTTCTGGCACTTCCACCCTGGTTGCTGGTGAGTTTACCACAGACCGGTCTTTCCCAAGAGGGCTGCCATTTCTGATCCTGATCTAAGAAGAAACCACTTTCCTAAACATGCTTAAACCTTTAAATATGTTGGTACGAATAAAATTATAATCATGGATAGAAATTGAAGTGGTTTTCATCTTAATTTTTATTCTTTTTCCCTCCCAGATAGCATTGGAAATATAAATGTTTATGTATGAGAAGCTCATTGAGCTATTTCTTGAGAACCTGGAGTTTGGTAAAAACAAATATTCAATACTTTTCTAATACTGAGCTTTCTAGAAAATCCTTAGCTGGTGATGTCAAGGGGCATTTACTAGGTCATCTTCAACTCACCTAATTTCCATAGGCACTCACAAACCTGTCTGTGGTGATGACTTTTTCTCAGACATAAATAAAGATTACATGTTTAAGGAAGCATTACCCACTTTAGGAAACAATTGTGAGATAAGGTGAGAGAATATGTGAGCTGAATTCAAAGTGCATTGCAGACAAATAAAGACCATGGTTTAAATGCCCTAGTAAGGATTTCCAGTTCCCAAAACCTAAATTTTTAGAAGAGAAACCAAGAAAAAAACCAAACTGTCATCTTGTTTCAGAATAGCACCAGAGTATAGATCCCTTGGAACAAATCCTTCCCAAAGATGCTCCTGAAAGACAAAGAGGTTGGAAAATTCAGAAGATGTCTACCAAGGTAGGGAAAGGGGCACAGGCTCTAGGCACGTGAAGAGTCAAGCCCTCTCTCTTTCAAAACTGGATTACCAACCTGAGCCAGTTATTCATCTTTCATCCCTGGATTGGGGATAATACTATCCACAGAGTGGAACTGATGTGAGGCACACATGTCTTGCAAAAGCATAAAACCTATAACCTTAACCAGCAGAGAACCTTTAACATAATAAGTGCTTGAAAAAGACACTCCAGTTTCTATGTACCATTAAGTAACTATGATGCCATGTCTTGATGATAATTACGTGTTGATGTCTTCCTTTTTAAGCAAAACATTCAGCGGTTGCTTTGCAAGACCATATTGGAACTGTGGTCACTTCAATGTTGGCTCTTTTGTTCACTAATACCACATTTCATCCCACTCCTCTGCTTCTGTGCTTTTCTGTGTACATGATAACTTTTTGTTTCAAAGTCAAACCAAATTGTAACCTGTTTAAGACATAGTAAACAGCAATTAGCCCATGTGCTGTCAACCATCCACATATCTGAATAGATGTGACAACACAAAGAGCTAAGATAGCATTTGCACATCAATAGGCAATGACAGAAACCCCATCACAGCCATTCCCAGTGCATAACGATTGTAAAACATGTACTAATTTCAGAGATATTTAAGTGTGGGGGAAGAAAATGTAAAGCAGTTTGTAAAAGGAAGTATTAAGAGTTCCATACAGGCTTGTTTCACAATAATCAAAACTGTGTGTTAATATTTTTGTGAACAGTAGAGCATATTGCAAATGTAAGAAATTTTAAAACATAATGGTTAAAATGCCCCCAATGCACCCATCCTCAAAGGTATGAGGTCAGCTCTGCCTGTAATTGCTTACCCTCTCTTTTGACAGGACTAAGGATGGCTGATGTCCACAAACAAGCCATGTTTCTGGTGTCTCTGTTTCCCCCTACCAGTGCTCTCCTTTGTCCAAGTCCCCTTTCCTGAAAGGGAAGCTGGGTAAAGAATGGGCCAAGATGGCAGAGATGGAGGCAGAGTTGTACGTGGTGTGTCTTTTTATTTTTTCACTTTTATTTTAAGTTCAGGGGTACAAGTACAGGTTCATTACACAGGTGAACTTGTGTCATGGGGGATTTGTGGTACAGATTATTTCATCAACCAGGTATTAAGCCTAGTAGCCACTGGCTATTTTTCCTAATCCTCTCCCTCCTTCCACCCTCGACTCCCCAAAAGGCCCCACTGTGTGTTGTTCCTCTCTATGTGTCCATGTATTCTTATCATTTAGCTCCCACTTATAAAAGAGAACATGCAGTATTTGGTTTTCTGTTCCTGCAAAGTACATGATCTTGTTCCTTTTTGTGGCTGCATGGTATTCCATGAGCCACATTTTCTTTATCCAGTCTATCATTGATGGGCATTTAGATTGATTCTATGACTTTGCTATTGTAAATGGTTCTGCAATGAACATACATGTGCATGTATCTTTATAATAGAATGATTTATATTCCTTTGGGTATATACCCAGTAATGGGATTGCTAGGTCAAATGGTATTTCTGCCTCTAGGTCTTTGAGGAATCATTGCACTGTCTCCCACAATGGTTGAACTAATTTACATTCCCACCAACAGTGTAAAAGTGTGCCTTTTTCTCCACAACCTCACCAGCATCTGTTGGTTTTTGACTTTTTAATGATAGCCACTCTGACTGGCGTGAGATGGTATCTCATTGTGGTTTTGTTTTGCATTTCTCTAATGATCAATGATGAGCTTTTTTTCATGAGTGTTGGCCACATGTATGTCTTCTTTTGAGAAGTGTCTGTTTATGTCCTTTACCCACTTTTTTATGAGGCTGTTTGTTTTTTGCTTGTAAATTTGTTTAAGTTCCTTATAGACGCTGGATATTAGACCTTCGTTGGGTACACAGTTTGCAAAATTTTTCTCCTATTCAGTAGGTTGTCTGTTTACTCTGTTGATAGTTTCTTCTTCCGTGCAGAAGCTCTTTAGTATAATTAGATCCCATTTGTCAATTTTTGCTTTTGTTGCAATTGTTTTTGGCATCTTCATCATGAAATCTTTACCTGTGCCTATGTCCTAAATGATAGTGCCTAGAAAAGCCCATAGTCTCAGCCCCAAAGATTCTTAAGCTGATAAACAGCTTCAGCAAAGTATCAGGATACAAAATCAATGTGCAAAAATTACTAGCATTCAACAGTCAAGCCAAGAACCAAATCAGGAACGAACTCCCGTTCACAAATGCCACAAAAAGAATAAAATACCTAAGAATACAGCTAGCTAGGAAGGTATAAGATCTCTACAAGGAGAACTACAAACCAGTGTTCAAAGAAATCAGAAATGACACAAACAAATGGAAAAACATTCCATGCTCATGGATGCAAAGAATAAATATCATGAAAATGGCCATACTGCCCAAAGCAATTTATAGATTCAATGCTATTCCTATTAAACTACCACTGACATTCTTCTTGAAACTAAAGAAAACTATTTTAAAATTCATATGCAACCAAAAAAGATATTAAATAGCCAAGGCAATCCTAAGCAAAAAGAACAAAGCTGGCAGCATCACGCTACCTGGCTTCAAACTATACTACAGGGATGCAGTAACCAAAACAGCATGGTAGTTGTACAAAAACAGACACATAGACCAACAGAGCAGAATAGAGAACCCAGAAATAAGACCACACACCTACAACTATCTGATCTTCAACTAACCTGACAAAAACAAGCAATGGACAAAGGATTCCCTATACAGTAAATGGTGCTGGGATAACTGGCTGGCCATATGCAGAAAATTGAAACTGCACCCCTTCCTTACACCGTATACAACAGTTAACCCAAGATGGATTAAAGAAGTAAATATATAACCCAAAACCATAAAAATATATGTCTTTTACCCACTATCACAGATTGGGGACCCTAGAGGTGAAATTAGAATGGTGTCTGAGGCGGAATTCCAGATCAAGCAGGAGGAGCATTTCCAGAAGAGATCTTCAAAGTCAACCATACCAAAGACAGGAATAGAAAGGCAAGGCCTAGAGTCAAGTTGGAAGTTGGAGAAGCAGAGAAGAGCAGAGGGAGGCACAGAGCAGAGTGAGTGGAGTGGGCAGGGAGCTGCATGAACTTCAGAAGAGCAAGACAACCCTTATGGCTTGATTTTTACAGGTACTTGCCTAAGTGAAGTGCAGGGGGTTTCTGTTAAATGTGTTTTGATGAAACAGATTCACCTCCTCATAGATGTCCTTCTATTCCCTGGTTATGCAAGGCCCTATAGCCATGTGCTCAGCACAAGAGGCAACCAGCTCTGACGATAACCTTAGCTCCTGGGTCCCGCCATGAGAACCCCAGCCTTGTCAGAGCACATTCCATAAGAACTTTCTTCTCAAGTCCCTTGCCCCCGCACCCCAGTACTATTGAATTTGTCTACTTCAAAGAAAACTTTTCTGAGAGCATGGGGGCTGGAAATCTTGAAACTTTCTATAAAATGATAATCAGATGCATTGTGTTTACACAGCTTATTTGTGACTTTATGGACAAATCTTTGAAAATCTTACATCAAATTTAAAAATGAATTTTCTCTGTCCTTCAAGCAATAAAAGGATTAGAATTCATTTTGGTACTGAGAATCTAGAAAAGCTATAAAATTTTCAAATAGTGTAAAAACGTAAAGTACTCAAACACATGGTAGACTCATTCGTGCCTAGGAATAACAGCACTCCATGAGACCAAACTGGAAATTAAGGGGGAGTGGGTGCTAATAATAGTAAATTCTACTTTTTCCTTTTGTGAATTATTCTATAATTATTTTTCGCCTTGTTTTATTTTTTAACTACCATTTCACTAACATTAGTAGAATATCCATAACACACACATATATATATACACATTTACTATTACACAGGTATTATGACAACAGAACTATTGTTTTCACATGTGCTTTGTAGAAATCAATCCTATTACTTCATTATCTTATATTCTATTTATATCCTCTCTCTCTCTCTCTCTCTCTCTCTCTCTCTCTCTCTCTGCCAGCATTTCATGTAATCAGAAGAAACTTTTATGCGTGTTCCATTATTCTTAATGGAGATCCACTTCTATGCACCAGATTTCCTTTGGGAGTGTTCTGTTCCCTCTTAATTCAGAGCTATCACTATATGAGGAAATAGTCTAAATGTAATTTCTCTTAAGAGAGAGAAACAATGATTCTGTTTGCCAGACTAGCTCATAAACACAAAAATCAGAAGAAGGTCCCTTTTTAAAATTTAGCCAAAACCACAGTTTGGAAATGTCTGTTTTGGAAAATGAACCATAATACTAACAGTATGTGTTGATTTGAGAACATTTTCATCAGGACTCTCCCAAACTCTTCATGGAGGGATATCATATAATTTTCCACATAAACAACTCTCATCTATATATTCATGTTTTTGGTATCACTATAATACTGTCATCTCCTGAAATCCTGAGGTTATACCACCCTCAGGTAAATATAAATCAAATTCCACGGCAGCCAATAGTGTCACAGTAAGGTTCCAATGTAACGAAGCCACTAGCAGAATGTGTGGCAGCTAAATAAACTAGGCCAAGTCCTTGTAAGCAAGGAGATTTGGCATTTATCATTCAGTTAACAGTATCACAGGCTATTGGAGTTGGAAGAATCTTAGCACTTGCCAGGCCCAACCTCCCTGCCCCATGGAGAAGTCCCTTGTTTGTCATCATTGGCAGGTTGCATTCCCAGCTGCTCAAACCCTTCTAGGGACAGAGAGCTCATTACTTTATCATCAGTTCTCATCTTTTTAAAATAATTTTGTTCTGTTTATGAAAACATTTATTGCAGAAAATACCAAAAACTACTAAAATTATAAAAATTATTTATAATCATCTGATCATACAGAACTCCAAAAAATAGAAATGTTCAAATATAATTCCCATTAGGCTATTCATACCATATAATTATTTTCTGAAAAATTCTGCCTTTCTATCATTTCTAACCTGCAGTCCAGGTTCTCTCTCCTGCAGCCAGATATAATGTCTGCTCCCTCTTCCCCAAGACAACCTTTTACATAGTTTGATTCAAACATTCATTCAACAAATACTTATAGCCAGGCATGGTGGCACATGCCTGTAGTCCTAGCTACTCAGGAGGCTGAGGTAGGAAGATCACTTCAGCCCAGGATTTCAAGGATATAGTGCAGTATGATTGTGCCTGTGAATAACCACTGCACTCCAGCCTGGGCAACATAGCAAGAGAAAGAAGAAAAGAAGGAAAGGGGTGGGGGGAGAGAGAGAGAGAGAGAGAGAAGGAAGGGAAAGAAAGGAAAGAGAAAGAAAAAAATAAAAAGAAAGAAAGAAAGAAAGAAAGAAAGAAAGAAAGAAAGAAAGAAAGAAAGAAAGAAAGAAAGAAAGAGAAGGAAGAGAAGGAAGGAATTAAGGAAGGAAGGAGAGAAAGAGGAAGGAAGGAAAGAAGGAAGGGAGGGAGGAAGGAAGGAAAGGAGAGACCATTTATTGAGTATCCAACATATACTAGGGCATGGGGACTCAAAAATGATAAATAAATTGTCCATGTCTTTAACAAACTCAGTAAGTAAATGTTAGGATCTGAATGTTTGTGCCCCTGCTTCCCAAATGCATATGTTAAAACCATTAGGTAGTACTATATGTTAATACCAACGTGGTGGTATTAAGAAGTGGGGCCTCCAGGAGGTGATTAGATAATGAGGGCTCTGCCCTCATGAATGGGATTAGTGCCCTTATAAAAGAGGCCAAGAGGAGCTTGTTTGCCCTTCCCAATGTGAAGACACAGCTAGAAGGCACCAGCTCTGAGGAACAAGCCTTCACCAGACAGCAAATCTACCAGCACCCTGATGTTGGACTTCTCAGCCTCCAGAACTGTGAGAAATAAATTTCTGTTGTTTATAAGTTACCCAGTCTAAGACAGTTTGTTATTGCAGCCCAAATGGACCAACACGATAAGTGTATTTTATTTAATAAGTAAATCCATAGATAAAGCATCTCCTACGTGCAAGACCTGTGCTGGGCATTAGAAATGCTGAGGTGACCAAGATGTCTCAAACTTTGTGGGATACATATCCTAGTAGAAGAGAAAAATGTAAAAGTATTATCTTAATTGTGAAATTGCCATGCGACCTATACTGCAAAGAAGCACAACTGATATGAGATTGTGAAAGGAGAGGTCTAGATCTGGTTAGGAAGTTAGGGACAGCTTCCTGGACAAAGAGACTTATGCCTGAGATCTGAAAGATGAACAGGAAGTTACTAGTCAAAGGGAGAGGTAGAAGAAAAGCACACCAGAAAGAACTGAATGTGAGAAGACCTTGGAGAGAAAAGACATGCAGCACATTAGAGGAACCAAAACAGGCTAGTGTGGTGGATGAGGGTGGTGAGGCTGGGAGACGGGGAAGTCATGCAGGCTTGTGGGAGAGCTATTGTTGGGTTTAAAACAGGGATGGTATGATTAGATCTGCAATTCCATAAGATGGTTCTAGCTGCTATGTAGAAAATGGTTTGCTGAGAAAGCAATAATAGAAACTGAGAGAAAAATAGAAGGCTATTACAATAGTCCAGGCGAGAGGTATAACGAAAGCTTGAAAGAAAGTAGTAGCACTGGAAATGGAGAGAAATAGAGGGTTAGAGAGAGATTTTAGAAATGCAAATTGCAGGACTTAGTGATTGATGGGAACTGTCTCCAGAATCCCGGCACCCATGGATTAACCGTGGCGCCATTCATGATAAAGGGAGCATTCAAAGGGGGTCAGGTTTGAGGGAAGTCTTGTCCATGAGAGAAGCAGATGTGTAGAGATCACAACACTGTGATGTTGGGGATCATGATGGAGACAGAGGAGGGGGCTGCTGGCTCTGCCTAGGGAGTCAACTAAACCTCCATGGAAGAGTTGATAATATGCTGGATGTTGAAGGAGGAATATAATTTTCTTATATTTTAGACCTCGCCTTTCACACTCTCACAGTCAAAAAGAGAAATGATGTATGCCAAGACTCAGGATCACACTTAACATGAGACAACATAAATGGGCAAGGATGAGAACAAGAGTCACTTAACTTTAATCACTTACTTTATCGGTGTTTTTGTTCCAAATTCTTTTAGAAATATATACTAGATTTTTAAAAGTAAGTATGGTGGGCACTGATGCATCACCAACATCCCTCAGAGAAGGATCCGGTGCCCCAGCTGCTGGGACTGCTGTTGGCAGACAGCCTTCAGCTGTCATTCCCCTCAAGGACTGCCTCCTGGCCAAGGTTATGCCTGGGGAAGCTGACATCTAGTGAACGGTTGATGGGAGAGTGTAAAGACCTGGCCATTCAGGCCCAAGTTGAGAGAACCCTGAGGGACCATTCTACCTGCAGAGCTCTCCACCTGGTCAGTTGAGACTATTGTTGGGGCCACATTGAAGCTCAGTTTCTCCACCTGCCCCTTACTGATTCCTCTCCACTCCCTTCTGCAGGTGTTGGTCCCAGAGGTGCTACTTAATAAGCTTCCTACGCCTTAAACACTGCCTCAGAGTCTGCTTCCCAGGAAGTCCAACCAGATTGAGAGTAAGTAAAGATATAAAGGCAAAAGGAAAACAAAGTGGGAAGAAGAATAGTCACTGGGATAAGGTAAGTAGATGAAACTCATCCCCAGCAAAAGACAGCATTCAGAGTTGATGCCATGCTTTCATGCAGCCAGTTAAGAGAGGTATTCAATCAAATTCATGAGTCGGAGTTTCCCCAGGCGAAAAATAAACCAGTTGCCCAGAGGAAGAAAAGCTCTCCCAACGCGGAGACCCAAGAATTTTTTTCCTCTAGGGCCTTACAAAGAGAACACGGTAATATAGTAATAACAGCTTCAATATCTCTCCATAAGAGCAACAGCATGTTTCAGAAGGATATGTAAGGGTGCAAACCCTAGTTACAAACTCAAACATACAAATAATATAATTTTCTTTATTTCCTTATGTTTGAATTAATTTGTTGCTTGAGTACTGGATCCCATTTCACTTGGGAGCAAAAAAAGCAATGTTCATTGATTCAGGATAAATCCAGTCAAACTCAGAATATTCTCCATTTATTCTGTTTTTTCTAGTTTCTCTTCTCAACAAGTATTCTTCCAAATGTATTATTTATGTCACAAGATTCATATTCTAGTTCTTCAGAGTTATGAATTTTTTATTTTTTATTTTTTATCTTTTTTTTTTTAGAGGCAGTGTTGCTCTGTTGCCCAGGCTGGAGTGAGGTGGCACAATTATAACTAACTACAGCCTCAAACTTCTGGCCTCAAGCAACCCTCCCACCTTGGCCTCCCAAAGTGCTTCGATTACAAATGTAAGCCACCATGCCCATCTAGAGTTATGAATTTTTAACCTCGAAATTTTGACTTCTATTAGCCAGATACAATAGCACTCGCCTATAGTTCCAGCTACTCAGGAGGCTGAGGCAGGAGGATCACTTGAGCCCAGGAGTTTGAGGCTGCAGTAAGCAATGACTGTACCACTGCACCCTAGCCTGAGTGACAGAACAGAACCCCCTCTCTAAAAATAAAAATTAAAAACTTTTAATCCTGACCGTTGAGACTTAATCCTACTTTTCTCAAAGTAGTTCAGAATAGATTTTTGAAACCTACAGTTTACTGTTATTTCTAATTTCTTTTCAACATCCTTTTTCTGAGGCAATGGATGCCTTCCACCTAGTTTGAAGGGGTAAGGAGGGCCAGGGAATGGGCCAAAGGGCACTACAGAAGATTAAACTAATCTCAAGGAATTAAAAAAAAAATGGGTTAACAGACTGATTGTTATAAACAAACTGATTGTTACAATGTTTCAAAATAACATT
This sequence comes from Theropithecus gelada, assembly GCF_003255815.1. NCBI lineage: Eukaryota > Metazoa > Chordata > Mammalia > Primates > Cercopithecidae > Theropithecus > Theropithecus gelada. The sequence goes on from NC_037669.1 coordinate 134,821,411, forward strand.
CCTCAGTGAAAATCACTAGCACAATGCTAGTATATAGAAAAAAACAAAAGTAATTGGGGTGGGTGCTCAGAACCATGTGACCCAAACAGACAGCATGTGGTGAGTCACAATGGAGTCAGGAATATATTTTAATGTGGAGGAATGGACAGACTGTTCAACTTTCAAACAAGGCTTATCCAAGTAGAATCAGGATTCTCTATAATTTATTTATATATTTCTATATGCAAGATATCAGTTTCAAAAAAGCAGGAAGTTAGGGAGGTTGTGACATTTTTGTCTCTGTTGTTTAACTAAAAGCCCCTGTGAAAAATGTGATGTCCCACAAAATGAAAAAATCACTATGAAAATTATGTCTATTTTGTCCTCTGCCACCATTAACTAAGCTGAAGTCCAGCCAGTTTGTTTTAAATTTCAAACCACTGGAAAGGACAGGCTCAGGAGGAATATGTGGAAGTTCAGAGGTTTCTGGGTTCTAGTGACAGGAGCAGAACAAAGTATGGCCGCTTCAGATACAAAGTTTAAGAGGGTAAAGAGCCTCCTGAAGATGAAACTAAATAGCATGGCCAGTCACCGTGGCTCACGCCTGTAATCCCAGATCTTTGGGAGGCCAAAGCGGGTGGATCACCTGAGGTCAGGAGTTTGAGACCAGCCTGGCCAACATGGCAAAACCCTGTCTCTACTAAAAATACAAAAATTAGGCCGGGCGCGGTGGCTCACGCCTGTAATCCTAGCACTTTGAGAGGCCGAGGCGGGCGGATCACGAGGTCAGGAGATCGAGACCATCCTGGCTAACACGGTGAAACTCCGTCTCTACTAAAAACACAAAAAAATTAGCCGGGCGTGGTGGTGGGCGCCTGTAGTCCCAGCTACTCAGGAGGCTGAGGCAGGAGGATGGCGTGAACTCGGGAGGCGGAGCTTGCAGTGAGCGGAGATCGCGCCACTGCACTCCAGCCTGGGCGACAGAGCGAGACTCCGTCTCTTAAAAAAAAAAAAAAAAAAAAAATTAGCCGGGTGTGGTGGTGGGTGCCTGTAATCCCACTACTCGGGAGGCTGAGGCAGGGGAACTGCTTGAACCCAGGAGGTAAAGGTTGCAGTGAGCCGAGATCGTGCCACTTCACTCCAGCTCTGGGCAACAGAGCGAGACTTTGTCTCAAAAATAATAAATAAATAAAATAGCAGATGCACACAAAGCTCTGTCGGCAGAGAATGCTGAAAATATCCAGAGGCTAAATTGATGATCTGGAACACTGTGGAGGCAGGACACAACAGTCTCAGACCTACAACTGAGAGGGGATATTAAGAGATGCTTTCTGTAATTGAGAATCGATGCCTTGGGAGCATCATTTCATTTAAACAGTGAGTTTTAGTAGGCATTGCACGTAACGAAAACGAAGAGACCTTTAAAGCAGAATTTGTGTGTGTGCGTGTGTGCACGTGTGTGTGTGTGCACGCGCGTGTGTGTGTTATTAAGGAGAATTACATCATTACTGTGAAGTTATTCACTGACTTTATGTCTACATGCCAAAGTTTCAATACTAATAGTTTATCTATATGACTGTTTAAATTCACAAGCAAGTATTTGAAGGAATATGATTATAGACAGGTCGCTCTTTATTATGAAATTCTTCAGAATAGAAAGAGTTGTAGAAAATAATACAATAAACCTCCTACAACCACCCCTCAGCTTATGAAATAAAGCAGTACATGTGCATCTGAAGCCCTCTATGTATCTCCTCCACATATGTAATTCCTTCCCTATCTCACACAGGTAACTACCATCCTGAATTTGTTAATTATTCCAATATATATCTATAACACCACCTATTTTTATGCCTTAAAAATACATAGTATGTTTTGCATATATTTAAACTTCATGTAGTGTCATACAGCATGAATCGTTCTCTGTTTTCACATCTCATGTTTGCATCTATGTCTAATTGACTTTCTGTGCTGTATATAATTCCTTTGTATCATTCCATTGTTTTTAGGCTTTTGGATTCAGGTTCAAATATTCAATTTTTTATCCACTTTCTACGGGATGATTTTTTCTAATCTTTACAATGGCAAAAAAAAAAAAAAAAAAAATGTTGCTATGGAAATACTGGTTCTTTGTGTGCAAAGTCAAAAGGTTCTTTGGCCAAAAATTCTCAAAGTATGGTCCACAGACCCCTGATGGGCCCAAGACTCTTTCAAGCAATTCATGAGGTCAAAACCATTTTCATAAGAAGAAAATGATACCATTTATCTTTTTCACTGTGTTAACATTTGCACTGATGGTGCAAAAGGAATATTAGGTAAACTGCTGGCATCTTAGCAGGAATCAAGGCAGCAGCATCCAGCAATACTAGTAATTATTGTATTCTTCACCATCATGCACTGGTGGTTTTAAAAAATCACTGAAGAATATTAATTTTACTAAATTTCAACTGTTACATAGTCATCTATTTAATATTTTGTATATTAAAGTAAGAAGTAAGCACAAAGTACTCTGTTACATGCCAAAGTACAATGGTCATCTCAAGAAAAAGCATTTGTGTGATTGTTTGAGTTGTAAGATGAACTACTACTTTTTTCGCTAAACATTATTTTTAAGAGGATGACTGAGACTGTGATTATTAAACTCTTGGGGTTTGGCAGACATTTTCTCAAAAGTGAATGATGTGAGCCTGCTACTCCAAAGAAAGCTGACTGTATTGTTGCTGATGATAAAATTTGAGCTTTCAAAACAAATTAGAAATTTTGAAAACTTGAATCCAACCCTGGATTTTTATACTTTACAGCTTCTCAGTATTTCATGATTTCTCTGATGATATGGGTGGTGATTTTTGACATTGTATAATGTAACTATATCAACATTTTGAGAATCTATGTAATTCAGTAAACCAATAATTTCCAAATGACCAATGCAAAATGTTACAAAATTATGCATGGGTAAAAAATCCACTCACAGTATAATATAAACTATGCATTTTAATTTAACAGAGTATGAAAAACTCATTGATATGGGTTCAAATAAGCTTTTAAGAAACTACCACTTGTTAGTTTTGGGTAAAGTATCAAAGAAGAATTGCCACAACTATCTGAAAAGGTCATTAAAATTCTCTTCCCTTTTCCAAATCTATATTTGTATGTATCTTTATTTTCTTTATGGACTTCAATCAAAACAGTATACCACAATAGACTGAATGTGGAAACAGAATCCAACTATCTTGTATTAAGCCAAGCATAATTACAGAAATGTAACATAATGGCACTATTCTCACTAAAATTTTTGTTTTGGAAAATATAATTAGTTTATAAAAATATGTCATTCAAGTTAATATGTAATCAGTTTCTTACTGCCTTTTAAAGACTTAATGAATGTATTTTTAATTTCTCAATTTTATTTTCTAATATGGTAAATATCAATAGAAACAACTCACATAGCCAAAAGCTCTTTGTTATCCTCAAAAATGCTTTAAAGTTTAAAAGGCTCCTGGGACCAAAGAGTTTAAGAACTGCTGACTTAGGGTATACTCGAGAGTTGAATTGCTAGATCATAATTTATCTTTACCAAATATTTGCCAGGTTATTCCCTAAAATGATTGTATCAATTTAAACTCTCACTTGCAGTGTATCAAAATGCCCATTTCTTACATCGTTGTCAGCATTTTGGACTGGGTTCAGACTTAATTTTTTTTACATCTGATAGGTGCCAAAGTGGTGGTGTTTTAGTCTGTATTCCTCTGATTACTGCTACTTTCCCCTTTCCGTGTATTTATTGGGTCTACAAATTTTCTTTCCTTTGAAATTCTTGTGTATATATACAGAGAGAGAGAGAGCACATTCTTCTTTTGTTTCTTTTTTCACATCAATTTCTACAGAGCTCTTTACATTTTCCAGGCATGTCTCCCTTAGTTGGTTTCTCTTCCTTTTTTTTTTTTTTTTTTCTTTTTCTCTTTTTTATTTTATTTTTTTTTTTTTGAGGCAGGGTCACACTCTGTCACCCAGGCTGGAGTGCAGTGGCACGGTCACGACTCCCTGCAACCTCAACCTCCCAAGGCTCAGGTGATTCTCCTGCCTCAGCCACTGAGTGGCTGGAAATACAGGCACACATGACACCACACATGACTAATTTTTCTTTTTTTTTTTTTTTTGAGACAGAGTCTCGCTCTGTCGCCCAGGCTGGAGTGTAGTGGCAAGATCTTGGCTCACTGGAAGTTCCACCTCCCGGGTTCACGCCATTCTCCTGCCTCAGCCTTCTGAGTAGCTGGGACTACAGTTGCCGGCCACCACGCCCGGCTAATTTTTTGCATTTTTAGTAGAGACGGGGTTTCACCGTGTTAGCCAGGATGGTCCCCATCTCCTGACCTCGTGATCCACCCACCTCGGCCTCCCAAAGTGCTGAGATTACAGGCGTGAGCCAGCGTGCCCGGCCCACATGACTAATTTTTGTATTTTTAGTAGAGATGGGGTTTCTCCACGTTGCCCAAGCTAGTCTCAAACTCCTAGGCTCAAACGATCCACCCACCTTGGCCTCCCAAAGTGCTGGGATTACAGGTGTGAGCCACTGAGCCGGCCAAGTTTCTATTCTTTGTTTTACTTTTCACTTTTTAATTTTTGTGGAAGGTATAGTTTACATACAATGTAATTTTCGTATTGCATACAATATTATTTTCGTATTACATATGTTCAGTTCATGAGTTTTGACAACTGTATAAGCCAAAGATATCAATACCCAAAACAAAATATAGAATATTATGCTCATCCCAGAAAGTTCCTCATGCCCTTCCCCAGAGGCAATCAACATAGATTAGACTGACCTATTCTGTAAGTTCACATGAATGAAGCTGGGCACGGTGGCTCATGTCTGTAATCCCAGCACTTTAGAGGCTGAGGCAGGTGGATCACCTGAGGTCAGGAATTTGAGACCACCCTGGCCAAAGCGAAACTCCATCTCAAAATTAAAAAAATAAAAATACTTCACATAAATGGGATTATATAGTATGTATTTTTTGTGTGTTTGGCTTCTTTCTCTCAACTTAACATTTTTGAGATTCATCCATGTGGCTATGTATTTTAGTAATTTATTCTTTTTTACTGCTGAGTACAATTCCATTGTATGAATATACCAAAATTTCTTTATCCATTCTCCAGCAGATAGACATTTTAATTGTTTCTGGTATTTGGCTATTGCTAGTAAGATGACCATAAACATTATTGTACAAATTCCTTTGTGACACATTTCCAGTTCTTTTCGGTAAAATACCTAGGAATTGAATGAAATACCTTCTACACATCTTACCTTCCATATGTTTTATCCTGTCTTTCATATTTTCACCTTTTCATCTCTTTGTACTACATTCTACAGAATCTCCTTAGATTTGTCACCCAATTCATTCATTCCTTCTCCAGCTGTGCCCTGCTGTTTGTCCCATACACTGAGGTTTCATTTCAGTGGTTATATTTCCATTTCTAGAATTTTTACTTGATTCCTGTTTGTAATATTCTGGGTACTTTTGATAGTATCTTATTCCTTTCTCTTACTGTTTAATCCATATTTTACTGTTTTATTACTTAAAATATCTTGCATTTAATATGTTCATTTTCTGAACTTTTGGGGAACACTAATCACATTGCTCCTTCTCCTTTTTTTTTTTTTCGAGATGGAATCTCTCTCTGTCATGCAGGCTGGAGTGCAATGGTATCTTCTTGGCTCACTACAACTTCCATCTCCTAGGTTCAAGTGATTCTCTTGCCTCAGCCTCCCAAGTAGCTGGGGCTACAGGCGTGTACCACCATGTCCAGCTAATTTTTCCTTTTTTAGTAGAGACGGGGTTTCATCATGTTGGCCAGGCTGGTCTTGAACTCCTAACCTCAAGTGACCCATCCACCTCAGCCTCCCAAAGTGCTAGGATCACAGGCATCGGCCACTGCGCCCAGCCACATTTGCTTCTTATTTGTTTTAATTTCTTACTCTTAGTAGCTTATTTTTTCATGTGTTCATAATTTTGGTTTGTAAGCTCATGTTGGTGAGGTTTATCTATAAGATTTATGCTATGAGAGCTATTTTGATAATATATATTACATATAATTATATTATGTAATTTTTTTATAAATTAACTGCCCTCCACCCCATTCTAAATCTGGGAATGAAGAATGAGGCTTGGAGCCTTGCAGCAGGAAGAACTTAATCTGAACAAGAGGCAGAATTTCCCAGTGGTCCCCTCATTCTGGAAGCCTTGTCCCTAGTGGGCAGGGGAAGAAGGACAGTGGGGAGATCAAACTGTCACTTTTACAGTGCTAGGGCCCAGGTTAGTTACTGATTCCCCACTCTGAGCCCTAGGGCTCTGCCCTAACCTGGATCCCCTGGGGATCCCAAGGGAGTTCTTTGTGAAGAGGATGAGGCCAGGGATCTGGCCCTTTTAGAGGAAGAGGGCGCACTCGCTATGTTTGAACTATGGCTTAAGAAGCCCTCATGCACCGCATCACTCCCTTTTTCCCCATCGACAACATGAGATCACCAAACCCCAGCCTTCACTAGGCTGCCTCAGGGCAAGAAGCAACCAACTAATTTTATGGAGAATCTTGGGAGAGGGCATGGCAGGGAGCCCTTGGTGAGCTTGCATGGCTGCCAGGAAAGGATTTTTTTTTTTCATTGTTCTGCCAGATGGTGGACGTGCTATCAAACTGGAACAATTTCATGTTAATATCTTGACTTGGAGTTTCTGACGACTCAGATTGTATTAAACCTCAAAGCCATGTATGGGCAGAATCTGAATTCTTTTCTACCCAGAGGCCACGGGAAGCAGACAACTTTGCTTGTCATTCCCCTTTGCCTGAACATCTTTTTTCTGGTGGCATAGCCTTTTGAAGGCCGTAGCCATTTATGCAGAGCCTTGATTCTACCTCCCCACCTTGCACAGGCTAGGGCCTTCCCTATTGTACCAGCATGTCAGAAACCCAAACCTCTTGATTGCCAAGATCCCCAAAAACCCTCAAACAGGATCCCTCAAGCAGGACTGGGGACTAGTGTAAGCATCACCTCACCACTTCTGGTGTATGAGAGTTTCTTCTGTTTCCTTTGAGCTCAATATTTTAGAGACTACTATTATATTTGACTCATCATTTCTAGGTGTTTTGTATTGCGAGGTTTTTTCAGGGTATCCAGTTTGTTATGATGACAAAATTAACAGTCCACAAGCTGTTACTTTCCTCCCACCAAAATCATCAGTGAGTAATGGCCACTCTTCAGTCTTTCTCCAAGTCGGAGACCAACTTCTTCATAGTTAGGACAGGGATACTATCCAATTATCCAATTAATAGACAAACATACCCTGCAGAGAAATCTTCCTCATGTCTGAAACGTTCCTGCCAAATTCCTTTACTTTATCAGGTTCTAAGAGTTCCTGGATTACTCAAAAAGTTTATCAATGTGAGTTTCTTGCGAGAACATTCTAGGAAGTTTAATTGGGAACACAAAAAATATAGAGCCATTTGAAATGATCCAAGTGGGACTCAGGTGGGTTCCATAGTCTTTGCATGTTAGAACACACTTGCTTAAAGCTTCTACTCCACGTTTGTTTTGTCTTGTTTTCAATTAATGAAGCAGATGAGTCAAAAAAAATTAAAACCTAGACTTGCTCAAAAACACAAAACTTTCTTGGTGAATCTCACTTTTAGGTAAGATTCTGAAAAGAAAATAATGTTGGTTTGGAGAAATTGCAACTAGTTGATCTTGCTGGTTTAGCAACATATTGCTGTACTAAGGAAGAAGATGGCACAATTTCCCTGTAATCTTCAGCCCCCACATGAAGTGCGTTCTTTCCTAATTATGGTTTGAAAATCAAAACGCCTGTGTTAAAGGCCATTTACTTACTGAATGGCAAATAGGAGAACAAGCATAAACAACTGGTCAGAGAAAATGGCTTTTTAAATCCCCAGCCATTTACACAGGGCCAGAGAAAAAGATCAAGCTTCTCATGGCACAAAAAAACCACGACCGTAGTTACCTCCTGATATTAAGATCCCTATAATGACTAAATATTCAGAGTTAGGCATGAAGAATATTTCGGAGTAGGAGATTAAATGGGAAGGAAAAGGATAATGTCCTAAAAATGAGCCACTAACTACAGAAATACTTCACTATGGTCTGAACATTTCTTCTAAAATTCATATGTTGAAACTTAATTGCCAATGTAATAGTATCATGAGGTGGGGCATTTTGAAGATGTTTAAATTATAAGGGGAAAGCTCTTATGGATAGGATTAAGGCCTTTTTAAGAGGGCTTCAGAGAGTGGGTTCTCTGTCTTCTGTTGCTCTGCCATGTTGTTTATTCCTTCTGGAGGAAGCAGGATTCAGTGTGCCATCTTGGAAGCAGAAATATCTTCCCCAGACACTGAACCTGTCAGCGTCTTGATCTTGGACTTCCCAGCCTCCAGAACTGTGAGAAATATACTTCTGTTCTTTATAAATTACCCAGCCTGAGGTATTATGTTATAGCAGCATAAACAAACTAAGACATACATCAAAACAATAATCCATAAAGAATCAAAGACAAGACCTTTTAAGCTAACTTGGGCTCAACTGGACATTATGATGCTTTATTCTTGGTAATCCACCTTTTGACCATGAGGACTTTCTCGCAGTAACTCTCTTTGGTGCCCTCCTCACATAATACCTGCATCTTACACCCCTTCCTCCCACACTGGAACACTGTCTGCCCTCCCATTGGGCAGAGTGGCTGGGTGATGTGGTGTGGTGATCTGGAAAGATCCAGCAACTGCAACAGGAGACATATAGAGAACTCTATCAGGAGGCTCCCAGAAGAGAGAGTAGGCAAAAGTTTGGAAAGTAGACAGCTTTGCAATCAAAATGATGACCCATCCAAAGAAGGTAGATTCTAGGACTGTGATCCTTGGGGGGATTTGTGGTGAGGGAACTTAGGCAGAACCCCATTTCAAAAGGCAGTAAGGGATGTTGTTCAAGTACTTCCTTCAGCAGTAAGCCTGTCCAGAGATTCAGGGCTACTTGATATGCAAAGTTCCCACACTGATTACCGCTATAGCCGTTGCAGCACTAGGGAGAGCCCTAAGGCAGGCTGATGCAGTGCTGGGTTGCATCCAAAGCACATGCCCCAGAGACCAGCGCAGCACTAGGGTGCTGCTAAAAAATACTCTGCATTACTAATCACCAGGCAAATATAAACCTAATCACCAGGGAAGTGTAAATCAAAACTACAATGAGATATCACCTCACCCAGTTAGAATGGCCATTAATAAAAAGACAAAAAAATAGCAAGTGCTGGTGAGGATGTGGAGGAAAGGGAATCCTTATACACTGTTGGTGAGAATGTAAATTAGTACAGCAATTGTGAAAAACAATATGTAGGTTCCTCAAAAAAATTAAAAATATAACAATCATATGATCCAGCAATTCCACTACTGAGTATATATGTAAAGGAATTGTAATCAGCAGGTCATCTGTTTACATAACCAAATGAAAAAAAAATCAGTTAAGTCAAAGAGTTATTTGCATTCTCACATTTTTCACAGCACTATTCACAATAGCCAAGATATGGAAACAATCTAAGTACCCATGAAATGAAGGGATAAGGAAAATGTGGTGTATATATACACAATGAAATACTATTCATCCATACAAGAGAATGAAATCCTGCCATTTGCACAACATGGATGAACCTGGAGGATGTTATATTAAGTGAAATAAGCCAGGTACAGAAAGACAAATACTGCATGATCTCACTCATACATGGAATTTTAAAAAGTTGCTCTTATAGAAGTAGAGAGTAGTAAAGTAGTTACCAGCTTGGGTGGTTGGGGAAAGCGGAATGTGGGAAGATGTCAGTCAAAGGATACATAATTACCGTTAGATAGGAGGAAGAAACTTCAAGAGGTCTATTGTACAGCATGGTGACTATAGTTAATGACAATATATTGCATTCTTGAAAAATATAGAGAGAGTAGATGTTATGTGATCTTACCACAAAAATAATTACTATGTGAGGTAATGCATTTGTTAATTAGCTAGATTTAACTATTCCACAGTACAATGTTATCTGTCAATTTTAAAACAAATAATAAACCACATACAATATAATTCGGAAAAAAAAGCAGAGACTAAACAAGGGCAGAGGAAAGGAATTAAGAGGACCAGCAGCTAGTTGAAATGGATCCCAAAACCAAGAGAGTGATCACAAGGATAGAGACAGGGGTCTAGGAGCCAGATCAAGGACTCACTCAGTGTTGCAGACAATCATTTGAGATAACACGGGCTCCTCCAAGGCATCCTTCCCCGAGGGCTTCTTTGTGCCCATTACTCTTCTTGATGCAGCAAGAAGAAAGAATCAAATTATTGGCCATGACTACCAAAATAGGCTCTCAATATTCGTAACAGAAATGATCATATTAAAAGCTAAAATGTTTAGAGACAAATGATTGTTTTGGTTCCAAAAGCTCCGCTCAATTTCTAAAGGTCTGAACAAAAAGTTTATAATGTAAACACTGGAGTTGGAAAGATCACAGGGTAATGTAAAAGCCATTTCTTTCCTCTCAGCACAGCCACTGCTGCCTACCTAGAACAGAGGCAAATCTCACAGTTGTGAGGAAGAAGATAATGGGGAAAAAAGGGCAAGAAAACAAGTAATTGATATGAATTCCTGAGAAAAGGGCCTCCATGGAGCTGGGGTGAAGCCTCTAGAAGAAATCTAAGGTAGTTTTGGGGAGGACCTGAGAGCATAGTAAACTTCTGCTTCCCTTCCCAGGATGTAGCCCAGAGATACCTAAAGCCTCTTGGCGAAGCCTATATCAAACATTAGGCTACAGCTGAAAACTGGCAAAGTCTGAGAGATGTCCTGGTAGATCGGCCTGAGCACAGCTTCACCGAGACTCAGCACCTCCAGTGGTATAGGAAAGCAGACAGGAGTTCCCAGGGCCCCCTTGAAAAGGGTTCAGGAAAGCAAAGAGAGGTCCTGAGATAGGGATGGAGGGCACAGGTGCCTGGAACTAGCACATGAAGGCCCATGGCCAGGACATAATGGGATGCCGGTGCACAATGAGAAGGATCAGACAGATGGAGTTATATCTTATAGATGCCAGAAGACAGAGATGTCTATCAACCAGATTCACCCTCTTTACCAAATCCTGGATGAGAGAAAAGTTACCTCATCCCCAACCCCCAGGTCTTACAGCACCCATGGGACACAGAGATACCTTCAATTGGCTGCATTAAGAGTTCTACCACAAAATGGCCATAGGGGCTCAAGAGCTAAACTAAGCTGGGTTGTAGGGAAATAAAGTTACATCTTTGCTCACCTGAATTTTGTGACTGTGAAATTTATATCTGCTAACAGATCTGGATCCAGAATAACTCTGATTTAACGCTGAAATCTCCTAAACTACTGGCTTGGGACATCATAAGTTTTCACTAATTGAATTGTACAGAATCCAGAAATACATAACTATGAAATAAAATTTTGTATAAAGCTACATTTCAGACTAGTGAAGAAAAGCATATTCAATAAGTCAATTTGGTATAACTAGTAACAACTTGGGGAAAAAATTAAGACAAATCTCATCTCACTCTTTATACCAAAGTAAATTTCATAAAGATCAAAGATTTAAACCCTGAAAAAGAAACTAGAAAAATGCCTAAAGAAAACTGGGTGTATTTATTCATAATCTTAGAAGGAAGAAGACTTTTTAAAGAATGACACAAAACATAGAAGCATGATGAATATTAATAAATTTAGCTGCAAATATTTTTAAATTTCTATGCAATAAAATATAATAATGAACAAAATCAAAGACAATTGGTAAACTGGCAATATTGTTTACAACCCACGTTGTAGATAAAGGGCTAGCTTCCTAAATTTAAAAGGAATGTGTATATACCAGGTGCAGTGGCTCACGCCTGTAATCCCAACACTCTGGGAGGCCAAGGCAGGCAGATCACTTGAGGCTGGGAGATTGAGACCAGTCTGGTCAACATGAAAACCCTGTATCTACTAAAAATACAAAAAATTAGCTGGGTGTGGTGATGCATGCCTATAATCCTAGCCACTCATGAGGCTGAGGCAGGAGAATCGCTTGAACCCAGGAGGCAGAGATTGCAGTAAGCCAAGATCACGCCACTGCATTCCAGCCTGGATGACAGAATGAGACTCTGTCTCAGAAACAAACAAACAAAAAAGAAGGTACACTCCAGATACACTTGCAAAAGTATTCCATCAAATATGTTCATTACAGTATCATTTTTAGTAAAAATATATGTTATTATATATTATACATTATAATATACAATTATATATTATAATATTTTGTAATAAAAATATATATTATTTTTAATAAAATTTTCTTTAAGAAGGGAACTAAGGAAGGATTGCCTGAGGCAGACCATACAAATGGCAGGTAGGGCTCTTGGACAGTATAGACTTGACACAGTTATATTTCTCAGCTAACAAAATAATACCTCATCCTTTATTCATACCATAAGGCTTTTGTATTTTCTTTTTAATTAACTTACCAAAAAATATTGATTAGAGTCCTACTATATTCTAAGGATAGTCTATTACATCTTTTCAATAAAGCTGGACCTTGAGGGATTGGTGTAATTTCACCAAGTAGAAAAGACAGGTAAGGCATTACAGAAGGACAAACAAACATGGGGCCATGAAAGTTTATGGTGTGCTTGATGTGCAGGATAGAGCACACATGTATTACATGGAGGGTGGAAAGGGGTGCAGAAGCAGTGTAGCCAGAAAATGAGGCTGCAGCCAGACTCTGCTGCAGAAGCCATTGGTTTTTCAGCAAAAGATTATTATTGTTAAATTTGTATTTTAGAAAATAACTCTGGCAGCTGTGTGCAGGATGGAATGAACAGAGAAGGAGGCAAGAAGGCCAGATAGCTGGCTGATGCCACAGGTGATGAGGTCAGAACAAGGGCAGAAGATAGAATGGACAAGAGAGAGACACTGGGAACATTTCAGAGATAGTTTAACAGAATGTGGCTACTTATAAGATGTGGGAAATGAAGGAGATTAAATCATTTGATATAGTATTAACAACACATAGTTGATCAGATGTGAGAGGCAAAGAAAATGAACACATTTCTAGTTTTGTTGACTATGAGAAGGCGAAGCTTTTAATCAACACAAAGAGTCCAGAAAGGGAAGCATTTTGGTAGAGGACTGGAAGATATGCTAAATTTTGGAGGCACTGGGTTTAAGGTACCTATGGGGCACATAGACACAGATGTCTGACTGGTATGTGGAAACATGGCAGGAACATTGGGTGTGAAAAAGACTGCACTAGCATATGGATAATGCTAGAAGAGAAGGGTGTGGAGATAGACCTTCAGAGAATCTTTGCATTTCAGGTCTGGGTCAAGGAAGAGGAGTCAGCCAAGAAGCTGGAGAAGGAAGAGAGAGTGTGAAGAAAAAGTAGTGACCCAAAGCCACAAGTGGAGTGAGCGAGGGAAACCAGCCCTGAATGGTAGAACTACAGAGTGAGACCAACAGAGTCCCATGGAAGGTGGGCAGCATAATCTGTCTCCTCAGCCCCACTCAATTTTCCCCCGCTGCTCTATAATTTGAAGAATTGTTCAGCTTTTCATATAAAAACTCACAAATACTTTCAAAAAAGTAAGTGGTATATTCCTTTTTATCCTAGGGATTCATAAATATGAAAGATGAAGCAACTCTCCCTACACCACTTGGCAAGTCAAGGACAATGAAGTTTAGAGTTTCCCAGGCCTTAGTCCAAGACCCAGCAGCCAAACCTTTCAAGCACATAAATAAACAAAACCAGCAAAATAAACCAGAGTTGACCAAAAAAAACCATGCAAATTAAATTATGTATTTTTTCTATTTTCATGAGAAAACTTGCTTCTGACAAAAATACTAGATTCCTTTCTTATGTTTTATATGGTGTGTTCTTGTTCCTTTTTAAGTCTCATAAAAAAATTTCCCCATAATCTTCATGTTCCTTGAATCCTGCCAAAGCCATGGACATTCCTGAAGAGTAGATTTATTTAGAATACTGAATCAACAATTTCTACGCATTTCATTTCACTACGTTTTTGGGAGTCACTAATTGTTTAATCTTGTAATTAATCTAAAGCCCTTCTAATTGTGTTTGCTCAGAAAAAAACAAACTGACTCAGATTGCAATAACATACTATTAGACATGCCTTGGAATTTATATAAGAAACCAATAAGTTAGCATAAAAATAATTGAGATGTATATATTATGACTTAAAGCTGCCAGGCCCAGGTATGGTGGCTCACTCCTGTAATCCCAGCATTCCGGAAGGCCGAGGCAGGCGGATCACCTGAGATCAGGAGCTCAAGGCCAACCTAGCCCGCATGGTGAAACCCCATCTCTACTAAAAAAACACAAAAATTAGCTGGGCATGGTGGCATGCATCTGTAGTGCCAGCTACTCAGGAGGCTGAGGCAGGAGAATTGCATGAACCCGGGAGGTGGATGTAGATGGTACAGTGAGCCAGGATCACACCACTGCACTCCAGCCTGGGCAACAGAGCAAGATAGCCTCGAAACAAAACAAAACAAAAAAAGACTTAAATCTTTCAAAGCAAATAAACAAGATACAAAGATGTTTTTCATAAAGAATGTTTTTTAAAAATATGCATAAGATGTATCCAAAATAAGACCATTTTATTAAATCGCATTTTTAGGGTCAGAACTCAAACTAGACACTGGAAATGAGCTCAGCAGGTGAACAGGTAGTTGTTTTCTAAAATAAAGTGCTAAGGACTCAGTGATGGAACTTGAAAGAATTATAATAATTTTTTCTTATAAAATCAATTTTTATCTGTAAATTTAAAAAACGATCTCACATTTTCACGTAGACATTTTAATAACTGGAAAATTTAATTCTGAGCTAATCTAAGTAAAATTGACTTTCACTGGTATCAATGTGGTGAAGGGAACTTCCACAAATCCAGTAAATTCAAGAGATGCCGGAGTATCTCTAGTTTAAGATATAGCTGGTCTTCCCCTCTGGTCTTGAAGCAAGCAGTTGCTCTTCTCCCTCCGGAGCTGATCCCTTCCCCTGCACTTTAGATCCCAGTCTTTCTATCCTCCTCAAAAAATTACCAACTCCACTGGTACCATCTTCGTGGTATCTCCTTTCTCTGGCTCCACTGGATCCATTTGTCTTACGTGTAAATTGTGTCTCTGTCTTGGAAATAAATACACCTGTGAAAGTAACCCTGAGATCCACCCAGGATGTATCCCTTCCTCTTATTCCTTTCGCCTGGCATTTCTTGACTGGTTGTCTCCACCAACTCCTTCCTTCAGCACCACCCACTCATGGCTTTACCTCATTTCCTGTAGTGAGGATCCTGCTCACTACCTTTACTTCCACTCAAAACCATAAATTGCGGTTCATCAAATCAATGGCCTATTCTCAAACATCATTTCTCTTGAATTTATAGCATATGACCCTGTTGGCCAGCCCCTCCTCAATAACTAGCTGGTTCGTGTAAAACTTAGATCATTTGAATTTTCACAATGGTTAAGAACACAGATTTTGTTGTCAAGCAGACCTGGCATCATCGTTTAGTAGCTATTTGACCTCAGTGAAAATTCTTAAACTCCTATCAGTCTCAGCTTATTCATCCAAAAAACCGAGTAACTCTTCCTCCTAGGGGCAGCTGTGAGAATTAGTTAATAAAATGCATGTAAAATTCTTAGTATAGTAAATGCTCAGTAAAAATTACCTCTCCTACTGATTACTCCCATGTGTTCTTTGCTAACTCCTCTCCATTCTTGTGTCCCTAAATGAGGATTTCTCTCAAAGCCCTACACTTTTCTCTCTACTAGCTCCCCTTTAGACACTTCATCTACTCTTACTGTTTCCAGTATGTTCACTACACTATAATCTTCTAGTTTTGGCTTTGACTTCTCTGCCAAGTGCCAAACAACCCTACTTCACAAACTACCCTTGAGGATATTTCTGCATGAATGAGCTGTCATTCCTCAAATTCAACACACAACAAAAAGATATCATCATCTTCTACCTCCTCCCAACCTCCCTCAGTGGCATCACAGACATGGAATCTAAGAGTCATTCATTAATCATTCTTCCTTCTCACCTCCCTACCCCTCACATATCCAATACCCTGTTTTTACTTTCTAATTTCTCTCATTTCTGATTATGCCTTTTCATTTCAGTCACCAACACTCCAGCCTGACCCCTTATCTTCTAGCACCTAGATTATTGAAATAGCCTCTCAACTTGTATGCTTGTATCTCGTTCACCATCAGCAGATTAGTTTTCCTAAAATGTCAATTTAATAGTACTTCTCCCTTGCTCAAAATCCATTTACACCTACTTTTCCCTCCCATTGTCTACAAGATGAATTAAAATGGCTGTCTTTAATTCAAGATCCTCCACACCCAGACAGTAATCAACCTTTCCAATTTTATCTTCCAACCAAAATCTTCTAGGTTAAAAACTAATTTATCTTTGTATTCTCAATATCTATCACAATATCAGTCAATAAATAAAACTGAACTGAGCTATTCTAGCTAATATACTTCCATAATTTAGAGTCATTTGTTAAGTGAATGTTAAATTTATTCTTAATTCAATCCATTTGTCTAATGAATATTTATTGCCAAAGAGCCTAAAACTGTATAAGCAGTATAATTAAACAATATTTACAAATGAATGAATTAGTCAAGATAGGCCAATTTATGCTGAGATAACAAATAATCCCAAAATCTTAGAGGTGCTACACACAGCTTATTTGTCACTCATACAAAGCTGAGGCAGGGGAGGTTCCATGAAGCTGCCCTTCATGTGGAGTCTTGGTATCCCTACATGCTTCAATCGCATGGACGTCTGTATCAAAATATCATTCCATAATCACCATGTCCAGAGAAAAGAGCATGGAAAATCATATGTCATTCTAAAACCCTTTCACCTGGAATACAAAACATCTTCACTTACACGTTATTTATCAAAGCAGGTTTGCTTTGTGGCCCCAGAATGACTGAAAGGAAAGTGTTTGGTCACTTTTACCAGTAACCAAACACTTAACCACTTAACAAGCATCCAAATCTCCAGATACTGCTTGCCACAGACTCCAGGATGACTGAAAGCACATTACATAGAAAGGAAGTTGGCAGAACCATGGCGGAGTGGGAAGTAACAGCAGTTAAGGAGCTGCTTGGGGAGGATAATGCACATATCAGCATCTCAGAAGGCAACTCTTCAGAGAGAATCATTGTTCTGGCCAGATCTATTAATGCCATCTGTAAAGCATTTGCTGTGATCACTAAAAATCTGGGAGAGGACATCAGCCACTCTGCAACCAGTGGGACCATTGATCCTCACGCAGCCTGTGGCCCAACTGGGTTCTGGTGCATTGGCATTCCTGTGAACTCGCTTTTTACAAAATATTTATCCTTTATAACCAGTGTGGCTCTTTCTTTGGTAAAGGCAGGTACAAGAGCAAGGAAATAGGAGACAGCACAAAGCTCAGGACCAGGTGGCAGGGCAGGCTGGAAGAAACGCAGGCAGGCCATCACTATTATGTCACCTATCATTGATTATGTGGACCAGACTTCATGGCCATGTTGGAAACTCTCTTTGGTCCCTGTGGCAGGCATGATTATCCAGGATCAACCCAAGTTTTTTAGCTCTCTGGTCAACTTTGCTGGTGTCAGGATGGACACAGCTCAGGCAACAAGGCATGCTTTTCCCACACCATCCAGGAGACACCAACCATGTGTCTCAACTCTGACCTGGAGAGACCACCTCTGGGGTTTACCAAGCGGCATCAGATGGAAATGCAAAAGTCTCATTTCTCTATATTGTGTAATGATACCAGATTCCATGAAACTTAATTCAGCTCTCCAGACATGAAAATCTCTTGGGCCTAGTTGAGCACCTTTGCATTCAAGTTCCCTTGAACTCACTTTTTCTAAAATATCTAGTTGGGTGCATCAGAAGTCAAGTCATCAGAATTCAATGAGATCTGTCAAATATCTGATATACAACTTAAAATCAGACCTGCTGGCAACGTTAGCTTTGCCTATAGAGGGTACCCAGAACCCTTCTGCTAGTTACCACTCACGCTCCATCTGTGAATTTTCTGAACAATTGGCAATTCCATGTTTTTAGTAGTCTATAATTTTGTTTCTACATTACTTTATCATTAAGTTGCAATTTTTGTACATTGTTGTAATGGCTTTCTGTGTTAAGCTGTTAACACTGAGTGTCCTACTTCATTTTGTAAGTTTTTTGTTTGTTGTTTGTTTTCTTTCTTACTCATGGGTATACTTTTCTCTGTTTGTCAAGAAAAAGTAATAAGAGACTATTAATAAATTTGGGTTTGGTTATGTAATGTCAAGACATTTTTGAAAAAAACATAAAAGATGTGTTGAAAAATAAATTGAGGGGAAAGACATATATAAGTGATATTTTTTCTAATCTTAAAAATAATACTTGTTCTCAATGCCAACACATAATGTCGTACGGTTGTGTTTTCAAAATGGTGACCAGTGAGAAATAAAATCCACTTTCCTAGTGCCAGGAGATCTGCATCTCCACTATGGTTAGGGGAAGAGTCTTTCTAATGTTTCCAAAAACTTCGTAGAGGCTTCCAGTGGTCTTATTTCTCCTACAAATTCAAATTGTGCAGACAAGCACAAAGCAGAAAACTGAATCATACCATCCACTCCCAGGAAAGTGACCCCTGTTAATATTTTGGGGGTATACACTTCTTTTGTACTACTCAAATATTATATCTGAATAGGTAGATTGTTTAAAAAGATATAACTATGCCATAATATTCTCCAACTCACTTTTTCATTTCTCCTCAATGTAATGACACCAGATTCCATGACACTTCAGAACCATCTTTCACAGAAACATATTTACATGAAACTCTATACCAGGTGTTCTTCTAGGGGCCAGGGATAAAGATGTGGAAATAAAAATAAAAGCCCCCAGAAAGCTTACCTTTTGAGGAAGAGGAGAGGGAGGACAAAAAATAAAAAGGCAAAGACAAAACAACAGATCATACATTTTAGTTAATAGTATATACTAAGAAAAAAATAGTTAAAGAGATAAGGAGGAGTGAAGAGGAATGATATTTTAGATAGAATAGTGTGTCAGTCAGGGTCCCAGCAGAAAAAGAGCTTCACCCTCAGATGAATCAGAAGAAGAGATTTCATTTGAAGTTCACAGAGGCATAAATGGGAGGCAAAGCAAAAGGGAAAAGGCAGTACTATTCCAAGGGCTGAAGGAGCAAAGACAGAATAGAACAGGAGAGCCCAGCGCCAGCTGGGGCCATGGAGAAGGGTCATCTGGAGTTGCGGGAATGCAGCGACTTCTAGAGATGCAGGCCTGAATCAAAGAAGGAGTGGGGGAGAAATACCTGGCCTTTCTCCATTCCCCTCTGTGCTGGTGCCAATCATGACAGAATCCAAAAGGAAGCCAAAAGGGCACAGGAGGTGGTGGGGTGAAAAGAGTGAGAAGTCATCAGATTTCAGATAGTTTGAAGATAGAGCCAGTGAGTTTTGCTGATTGATATGGGGAGAGAAGGAAAGAACAATATCAGGATGACACCTAAGTTTTGGCCTAGGTGCTGATCAATAGAGTTACAATTATTGAGATTGGAAACAGTGAGGAAGAAGCAGGTATGGAAGGTAAGAGTTTGGTTTTGGACATGTCTGGTTTGAGATGCTTATTAGACATACAAGTGGAAAGGTGAATTTGGAGCTTAGAGGAGATATAAATTTGGGATTTGTCTGAAAATAGATACCCTTGCGGCTGGTTAAGATCACCTAGAAAGGGGTATGATAGACAACCAAAGAGAGTCAAGGACACTGTCCCTATAGCACTCCAGCATTTAAAGGCTCAGGAGATCAGATGCAGCCAGCAGAGGAAAAGCAGAAGATACGTCCAGTAAAACTGGGAGAGGATGATGAATGGGAAACTAAGTGGAGAGAGTATTTCAAAGAAAAAGGAGTATTGCCCAAGGGATTTGGCAGCATAGAGGTTCCTAATGACCCTGATGAGAATCATTTCCATGAAGCCGTGAGGGTGACATCCTGATTGGAATGAGAGAGAAAATAAAAGGCGAGGACATGGAACCAGCAAATACAGGCTGTCTGTTTTACTGGTTTGGTGATGAAGAACAGCAATAACTTGGGGAGAACTTGGGAGAGACACCACACATTGTATGCTGATGGGAGTGATCCCTCAAAGAGGTGAAAATTGATGCTGCAGAAAGGAGAGGGCATGATTGCAGAAGCTGGGCTTCAAAGATTCAGTGCTGAGATAGGCTGTCCCATATAGGCCCAGGGACTGAGACCATTTGCAAGATAACAACAGAGGAGACCATCTAGACGCATAGCCAGATGGAGTTGGAGGTAGAAGATAAGGAAAACCTCTCCTGATGGCCTCTATCTTCTCAGTAAACTAAGAAGCAAGGTCATCAGCTAAGAGTGAGATCAGAGGAGAAGGTGTTGGAGGTCTGAGGGTAGAGGAGAATACATGAAATGCTCCCTCTTGGTGAAAGGAAAAGATAACTGATACAGTTTGGATGTGTGTTCCCGTCCAAATCTCATATTGAAAGGTAATCCCCAATGTTGGAGATGGGGCCTGGTGGCGGGTGATTGGAGCATGGGGACAGATTTCTCATGAATGATTTAGCACCATCCCTCTTGTTACTGTTGTCCCTGCCACAGTGAGTGAGTTCTCGTGAGATCTGGTTATTTAAAAGTGTGCGGCACCTCCCCACTCACTCTTTGGCTCCTGCTTTCGCCTTGTAAGGTGCTTGCTCCCACTTTGCCTCCCACCATAATAAGTAAAAGCTCCCTGAGGCCTCCCCAGAAGCAGATGCCACTATGCTTCTTGTACAGCCTGCAGAACCATAAGCCAATTAAGCTTCTTTTCATATAAGTTACTCAGTCTCCAGTGTTTCTTTTAACAATGCGAAAACAGCCCAACACAGTAACCTACCGTAAAAGTGGGGTAGGAATGCCTGCCTCTGTTGCAATAAACCTTAAGTAGACCAGCCAGTAGAGTGGATTTTCTCTACCTGTTTTCTCCCTCCACATTCAGCTGCTCAGGTGCAGGTATAGAGAAGCCAAAGAATTGGGTTGTCCCAAGGTTCTGGGTTTTTCTTTATAATGGCTGTATGTAGACTATTTTTTCATGCAAAATGATTTGCTATTCTTAATTTGACAGTCCAGTAATGGCTCATATATCCATCATAGTGAAGAAAATAAGTGATATCTTTTAAGTGATATTAAACATAACTGAATCTAGGACTTACATTTTTTATTTGAAAGCTCTGGGCTGTTTATTCTGAAAGAGCATTTGGAGTATGTCAGGATGATGATGCCATTTGTAATGTCATTTGATCTTTAGGATTTATACTAAGAAGTAAATTTTGAAATCAAGCCTGTGAAGCAGCATATTAGTGACTTACACAACGAACATTTATGTATTCCCACATAGGTCTGCAAGCCATCTGGACTCAGGAGGCCCAGGCTGAACTTGAGACTTTCAGCTGGATTCAGGTGTGCTCCTCGGTTCTCCTTTCTAGATGCAGGCTGAAGTGGCTCCACCTTCCTATAGCATGTTTTTCTCATGGTGATGAAGGAGAGGTGGGTGCAGGATGTGCAATGCCCCTGAAGACCTTGACTCAGAACAAACACACTGTCACCTCCACCCACATCCCATTGGCCAAAGGAGGTAACACGGCCAGGCCCACATTAGTAGGATGCAAAATACAATCTTCCCACAGTAGAAAGCACTTCAAATTCCCATGGCCAAGGACAAGAACATATCATTTTATTATAGGATAAAGTGAAAAACTAGGGACAATAATCTTGGTTACTGCAGGGAAAATAAGACTTCTTAACATTATTGAGAACCATAGACTTTATAGTCAGATGGTTTGGGTTTCCTGTGTATGAGAATTTGATATTATACATGATGCAATCTAAAACCTCAGAAACTCTCTAGACTTCTGGGTTCAGAATGATTAGTCAGTGATCTGAATCTCTATCCATTCCTTTTTTAATCTCCTAAACTGCTGTTGAATTGTTTTCAAATGGGCCCAAAAGTTATATTTCTGAATCTGAATTTAACACAAGCTAGCCCTCTGAAAGGCAGTCCTTTCTTCCCTCCTAACCAAGTTCAGTGCTTGGAAAAATTACCTATTTAAGATCCTTAAGCTCCATAAATTTAAAAGAACACTGTTTCCTCAAGCAAGCTTTTCTAGTTCAAATAATTTCAGAATGGAGTCTGTTAGGAAATGGTCCAGAGGTTGGGTGGGGGATGGAAGGAAGACAGGGACTTACAAGGGATATTGCAAATGACTACCTTAAAATACCAACATAAAGCAATGGGTTCCCAAAGTCCTTCACACTGTTATCAGACACAAAGATTTGAACAAAAATAAATGAAACGTAGAAATCAAAAGGTTTTCTTTGAAGTCTCAGGGTTATTTGCTTCTGAAAGCAAATGTGTTGTTCTCGCCTCTTAGCAAAACACTTTTCCTATTGATTCATCACTTTATTGCTTTTCTGTCTTCTCAGAACTTGAATGGGGATCCAATCCAGTGGTCAGTAATCTTTCTTCTTGACTGTTTCCAGAGACCTTGCCCTTTCCATCTTTGCTCACAGTTTCTTCAGTTTGTTTCTTTTGACTCTGTTATTTGATGCTCTTTACTATTATTGAATCCTTGAAGCTATATGCAGATTTTGTTTAATGTTTTTAACAAATACACACATTCATTTAGAGAAAAAGTGAAATGCATTTTTAAGGTCATGCTGAATCAGTAAATGTATTGTTGGGTATTGTGGTCATCTTTTCTTTCAGTGGGAAATTTTAGCTTCCTGGATTCTGTGAATTTTGCAGAAGTACTTGATTGTGATAACTTCTTCAAACCTTTTCTTTACGTTACTAAGTCTGAGTTTGAAGGCCTGAGAACCCAGTCAGCTGCTAATGCAAATCAGAGTTCAAAGGCTGGGAAGCCTGGAGTTCTGCTGTTGAAGGGCAGGAGAAGAAGGGTGTCCCAGCTCCAGTAGAGAGGCTGAATTCACCTTTCCTCTGCCTTTTGTTCTATCTGAGCCCCCAGATGATTGTCTCGTGCCCACCCACATTGACGGCAAATCTTTCCCACTCAGTCTACCACTCACACATTGCTAAGTGCAAAACATCCCACTTCTTTTTTTTCTTTTGTCTATAAATTTGTGAGGCAATTCCAGAATCACGGCTTGTCAAGGCCCTGCAATGCTTCCACATTATGGTTAGTAAGAATTCTAAGCTGAAATCATGGAACAAGGCAAAGTCAAGCCAGTCAGAGACAGAAAAACTATCTATTATTCTATATTATTATTTAAGAAAATTACTTGGCACCTTACGTTTTAAAAGAAAAAGAAAGGGATGGGATTGTGGACATTTTTAAGTTTTTAACTTTAGGTTATTTACCTTGATTTAACCTGACTCCTTACTACATTTTACATAAGAAAGTAAATAATCGACTAGATAGACTGATTATTTTAAATCCAGCTTACTATTCAGATATTAAAAAGCTCAGACAAGTCACTGGATTGTCTAACCTTGTTGATTAATTTGACATGCTTGCCATATTAAAAATTTGCATGAACGAAATTGTCATTTAGCTCCCATGAGCCACCCAGCTTCCAAGTGTTAGGAAAACATTTACTTCAATGAACATTTATTAAGTGTCTTTCACCTTCCTGGAAAAGATTGTTACTTCTCTATTATCTCCTTCAGGGCATACCTTCTTGAAGGTAGATATATTATATTGAATTAATTTCCAGTATAATATCCTAGGATGGTTTTATTAACTCAGTGTTTATTCAATTAATAATAATTAAATGCATTTTTTCAGACTCAATCACTGATCACTTGGTAGTAATTACCTCGATAGAACCACAAAATGGAGTCAGAAATAACAGTGTGACTTCATCTGGATTAAATTAATAGGGTTTACGGTGCATTTCAATGGATAATGACAAGGACAAATGCCTTTGGGGCAAAATTGCATGACATGATTAAAGGGAGCAATGCTGACTTTTATTTTAAAATATAATAGCTTTACAATCTAGTCTCTTCACCAATAATTGTTAATTCCCAATATTTTCTAATCCTTCTGGGCATATTAAAAAAGGGGAGATTGTATATTAAAATATAATTCCCTTCTGGTCCCAAATAAGAATATAAATAAGGAATCTGAGTCTAATTATCTAGCATTACATTAGACCCTTAAGAAAAAAATAAATGTAAAGTTCAAAAATGTGCATAATGTTTTAGTCTTTTAAGAGACCTAGAGGCCTCATTTATCATTAGTATAGAAAACAAATACAAAATATACATTGCTATTTCTTCCAACTTTCATAGTTTAAAATAGATCTTATCTTCTCTTCCTTTTCTTCCTTCCCCTTTTCTCTTTCCTTCCCTTCCAAATAATGCAGTCCTAAAACCATGAATTGGGGCAGAGTAAGGGAAGCATTTGTCCCCAAAGGAGAGAGCCACCATGGCCCAGAGCAGGGTGTCATAGAGCAGACACTCTCTAAGATGGCTGCCCCACAGGGGTTTTAAAGCCTGAGCTGAGTAAGAAGAGTGTCCACCAAAAAGGGGCAATCTGCTGTGGGCTGCCAGAACTCAAAGAGGGTGAGGAAAACATCCAGGCGTGGGAGCTTCCCAGAGTGTTGAAGCTGATGGTGTAATTCTCAGTCTGAGTCTGAAGGCCTGAGAACCCAGTCTACCGCTACTGCAAATCAGAGTTCAAAGGCTGGGAAGCCTGGACTTCTGCCATTTAAGGGCAGAAGAAGGGTGTCCCAGCACCAGTAGAGAGGCTGAATTCACCTTTCCTCTGCCTTTTGTTCAATCTTAGCCCCCAGATGATTGTCTGGTGCCCACCCACATTGATGGCAAATCTTTCCCACTCAGTCTACCACTCACACAAACACACCGAGAAATGATGCTTTACCAGCTATCTAGGTATCCCTTAATCTAGTCAAGTTCACACCCAACATTAACCATCACACCTACCAAAGATGCATCACCTGAGTGTAATCATGAAGAAACATCAGACAACCCCAATTTGAATGACATTTTACAAAATAGCCTTTGAAAAGTGTCAAGGTTGTGAAAGTCAAAGAAAAACTGAGGACTTCTTCCAGACTGAAGGAAACTAAAATGACAACTAAATGTGATGTGTGATTTTGACCTGGCACCTTCTGTTATAAAGCATATAATTGGGATGGTCAGCAAAACTTAAATGGGGTCCAAGGATTAAAGTTAGCAAAGGGCCAGGTGCAGTGGCTCACAGCTGTAGTCCCAGTGCTTTTTTATGGTGGGAGGATTGCTTAAAGCCAAGAGTTCAAGACAAGCCTAGGCAACATAGCCAGACCCCATATCTCCAAAAAAAAAAAATTTAGGTGGGCGTGGTAGTGTGAACCTATAGTCCCAGCTACTCAGGAGGCTGGGGCAGGAGGACTGCTTGAGCCCAGGAGTTTGAGGCTGTAGCAAACTATGATCATGGTATTGCACTTCAGCCCAGTTGACAGAGACCCCATCTCTTTAAAAAAAAAAAAAAAGTATCAGTGTTAATTTTCTGATTTTGATGGTTATATTGTGATTATGTAGGAGAATATGCTTGTAGGGAAATACATACTAAAATGCTTACAGGTATGAAGACATGAGGTCAACAACTTACTCTAAAATTGTCAGAAGAGCAAAAAACTTTTTGTTCTCCTCTGTACTTGCAACTTTTCTAAAAGTTTGATACTGTTACAAATATTAAAATGTATTAAAAATAAAATAAGTCTCAATATTCAATTTGGATTTTTCCCATTTTTTATTTTTGTACTCTCAGTATCATGCAAAATGTACCTGGAACTCCTTAAGAGTAAAGGTTTCATCTCAACCACCTTTGCATCCCCCAAGTTCCTGGAACACACAGGCACTCAATAGCGTTCCTTGCACTGAGAATGAACACATCCCTATCAGTCCCCTTATTTATATTTCCAATTGTGGTTACTTTTACCTGTCAATTTAAATGATGCTTCTGGGAAATAAATTAAAACGACAATGCCTCTGAGCGACATTTCTCACTCTTCTCTATTGCCTCAACTCATGTCTCTGGGCCCACCCCATTCGCCACATAAAATTAAATGATAGAAACACATATTCTAAACAATAAAAGTCTTTATTTTGCATACAACTTAGTCATTATGTAGTGGTTGTTTAGCTGTTACTTATAGACCATTTTTTTTCTACCCTCTCTGTCTTCTTATGCACATGGTTCTTTATTTTTCTAAATTCAACTTCCGTATAATCTTTTTTACGTATGTTATACATTAGAGCCCTTAACCTAACTGTTGTAGGCCACATCCTTAAATTTTTCCTTGGCATCCAGATGAACATTTTGAGCCATGATGTAGAAAGCTTCCTGGGGCCAATCAGCCACCCACTATGGCCAGCACAGTCGTCCCTAGTGCTGTGGAAAGAGTTTGACAGTTTTATTATATTTTGCCATTAAAGTTTTATAAAAAGTAATAGAAAATGAGAAAATGGAATGGTTGATGCTAGCAAAAAATATATGTTTCATAAAACTAACATTACTGAGAGAAAAATGGAAATCAGTGGACATGCCAAACGCTGTAGATCTTCCTCCTTACTCAGAAACTCATTGGGCTTAAGCCAGGTGGCAGCATGTTCTATTGCAGGGGGAAAATAATCAAAGTTAAAGAACATATATGACACGTTAGAAATACATCTTCAAATAACACGTTTGATATTCAATTTTCATACATGCTTTCAGGAAGACCACACACACACACACACACACACTCACATACACAAGTAGTGTACTGTCTACAGGGTTCATAAGAGAAAAAGTCCCCTCCTCTCCTAAAAAAAAGTCCCCTCCTCTCCTAAAAATCCAGGGTTGTCATTTTCAGCAGCCATGGCCTAGGGTGGTTGTACTGCTGAGAGCAACCATAGAAGTGGTCAAGACAAGCACCCTCACCTCAGCAGTGGTGGTGGAATCACAGACCTCTCCACCACTCCCATGAATCTCATATATGAATGTCCAGGAGAAAGGACCATCTCTTTTATCTTTTTTTTATTTTTTATTTTTTGGCTATGGTCATGGTTCAAACCAAGATTGTCATAGATTTGTATGCAAATTTTTCACTTGGGTTCCAAATTCAAACTCAAATCTAAAGACTGTGTCTTACGTTGTTCTATTTTAACTAGTTATTTTAACACAAAATATCTAGAAAGCAGGTCAATATATCTACAAAGCAGGTCAATTTAACATGGAAGAGAAGATAGAGGAGGAGGAAGAGGAGGAAAAAGAGGAGAAAGATGAGGAAGACGAATAAGACAATAACGAGGAAAAGAAAAAAATGAAGAAAGAGAAAAGGAAAGTGGAAATGGAATGGAAGCAGCATGAAATGCTGATAGAAAGATAACAAGGAAGAGAAGGCTACCACTTGCTTGGAGGAGCCCAGATTTGACTTTATGACCTCTACATCTGGTCACCACTTTGGAGTGTCCTTTCTAATTTCCCTCTCTTTTTCCCCTTTCCTTCTATATTAAAAGGTCAAGAGCACCTGGTCAGAGCCCTGGTCACTGGGATCTTGTTCAGTTTCCAAGTCACTAGTGTTAGCTAACAAGGACAGCATCATTCACATTTGTATAGTGCATCCCACTTTCTGAAGCACCATCACTTGGGGAACATTATTTCATTGTGGAAACTGAGACCTAATATTGTTTAATAGAAACCAAAAAAAATGAAAACAAAACAAATAACATGGTGGTGGGAGTGTATGTGTGAACGTCAGACTTTCTCTCAAGTCTCTGGTCTTAAACTCAAAGTTTTGGGTTTTGTGTTTTGCTCCCCATTCCACAGTATCTTAGGATAGTTCTGTGTGTTCAAGCAGATAGGAAATCAATAGTTTTACTTAATCATAAGTAGATAAACTATAAAGCTAGTTTCTATGGCTGTGGAACTATGTAGTAACTCTCATAAAATTAAGAAATTAAGCCACCGCTCACACCATACACATAAAGACATATACTACATAACATGCCAAAGTTATTTCTAACTGATGAGATTTTAGGTCATTTGTGTGTTCTTGTGTTTTCCAAATCTCCTAAAATGAACATTATCACTTTTACAAATAAATGTTTTTTGTTAAAAAGTCTAAGGCAAACATGTAAAATTCTTACAGGAAACATGTAAGAATTTTTTTTAAAACATTCTCAAATTCTGCCCTCTTTTCTTCATACACATAGTGGAAATTATAGGAGTGATACTCAAATAACATCAAATGACAGTCAGCAAAATTAATAATAATAATAACTCACTGAAATTAAGAAAAGTTTTGTTTACTTCCAGGATAAAAAATACATATATATACATAATTATTCTGATTATACATTAGCTATTGATTAGCTGCCAAAGTATTGTTACCTAATTTAATCTAGAAAAACAATAATATTTTGCTATCTTCCCTCCTCAAAGATTCCTGAGCCTTGGTAAACAATAAGCAGCTCCACAAATGAAAAATAGCTATTTCTGAGAGAGTCAATATCAGGCAGCCTCAGGGTGCACAGGATCATAGAGCAAACCAATAAAATTCATTCCTGTATTTACTCAGGGGATATTGCTGAGGGCCTAGTTATTTTGCAGCACCCTGTTTATGAAAAATTCATCACTGGTCTTCTTAGCGTTAGGAATAATTTTGCTCCTTCTTAGTTTGGGGCCATATCGCTTTCTATATTAGCTACTGGAAAGTTTAGGGCAGACTTTATAGCCAACATGAGCAAATAGACCCATTCTTACAGCACACATTTAATGTATAATGTAACTCCTAGCTTCATCTGCATCTTCCTACCCTCCTTTAGGGTTCTGGTACTCTCATCCACTTGTTTTCCATTTTACTTATCTCTTTGTACCATGTGTATTTTGGTAAATAATCTTCAATCCTTTCTGGGATAAGAAGAGCCACGTATAGATAAATGCATATTTATACACACACACACACAAACATACATATTCTAATTGCAAATATGTGGATTATTGACCTTTGGCTGTGTCAGTTACTATGTTTTTCACACTGTGCTTACCTACCACAAGTAACACTCAACATATAATCTTAATATACTACCCCAAATGCATGTCCTTTATCATCTTTCTAGCTCTTAGCACTTAATATGCCATAAACAATTAGTGGCCAAGTCATTTATATCCAAAGTAACTGCTTCAGGATTTGAATTCAACCATATGATCCCTTTGGCCTCACTGTACTGATTCACACCTCTTAGTATGTTAGCAGAATTTGCCAGGTTGCCCTCAAGAGGAAATAGTAATATTTCCTCCCTCAAGCTACTCTCTAACTATAAAAGCACTAATGGTTTGTTTGCAGAGTTGAAGGTGGGGAAAGAGAAAGAAGGAAGAGGAGGCAAGGAGGGAGAGAGAATAACTGTGATATAATTCTAACTATCTGACCCTACAAAGACATGTAACTACTTCCAG
The DNA here is from genome assembly GCF_003255815.1 of Theropithecus gelada. Classification (NCBI taxonomy): domain Eukaryota; kingdom Metazoa; phylum Chordata; class Mammalia; order Primates; family Cercopithecidae; genus Theropithecus; species Theropithecus gelada. The sequence goes on from NC_037669.1 coordinate 134,850,980, forward strand.
TTTCTGAAAAAGAAAATCAGATGCAAGTAAGGTAATGATAAAAGTTACACAGCATGTTTGCCATATTAGTGAGGCAATGAATGCTGACATGGAACTGACAGCAGGCAGACCACATTTTCTCAAAATATTCCAAATAGAAATAAACAAAGTATGCATGTGCCTTTGATCCCAGCACTTTGGGAGGCCAAGGCAAAAGGATCACTTGAACCCAGGCCAAGGCAAAAGGATCACTTGAACCCAGGCAGCATAGCAAGACCCTGTCACTACAAAATACAAAAATTAGCTGAGTACGGTGCATGCCTGTAGTTTCAGCTAATCAAGAGGCTGAGGAGGGAAGATTGCTTGAGTCTGGAAGGTAGAGGCTGCAGTGAGCCATGATCACGCCACTGCACTCTAGCCTGGGATACAGAGTGAGACCCTCTCTGTCTCAAAACAAAGCAAAAACAAAACAAAACAAAAGTATGCATGTGTATATGTGTGTGTATGAAATAAAGTAGGGCTAGGGGAAACAAGGACCACAAAGAGAGTCCAAATTTGGTGTAATGCAAAGCCTTCCTTTTAATTATCAACAAAATAAGGAAGATTCATAGCTTGATATTCATTAAAAAATGTTTTCTAAGGAAAATACAGTTTTGATTTTTTAAACTGTGGTGGATTCCTCCTATATGGAGCTGACACTCAGTAGATTTACTTTTGACCAGTCATCACTTGCAACAAGTATGTTTCAAAATGATTCAGCTCACAGAGAATATAAAATTTTGATCCAAATCAGCTCCTTGAGATGTGGCTTAGGAAAGATTCCAAGGAAAACTGCTGATATTGCAGGTAATGGCATCTGCTTATACTTTCAAAGCCTCGTAAGCTGTTTTTTGGTGGAGTTTGTTCCTAAAATCAGAACTCTAGGACAGGTAGTACAGAATAAAATCTCAGAACATGGCAGAAAGATTCCTGAGCTTTCACAAACTTTGAACTAAGCTATATTTCCTAGAATCATAAACAACAAGTGACAGAGAGAAATTGGAATCCTAGAATTCCCATTCAGACATTCAAAGAAATTGTTAAAATATTCCAGGAAACTGTCTAAAGATATTTTATACAAAAATTTCATAATGTGTTCCACTAAGCACAGAATGAAATAAGTGTACAATTCCTCTACCAATTAGAACCCACTGGCTATGTTCATAAAGAAGGTGATGGGGTCATTAAGTCACATGGCCCAGGCAGACAGTTCAAATGACCTCCACCCTCTCCATGTGGAAGAGGTTGGAGGTTTAGCCAACATTGACTGCCCTGTTATTTGTGTGCCTGGCCCCATTCAAGGTTCAAGGGATACAAGATCAGTAAAGCTCTGTCCAGAAGGCCCTTATAGTCCAGACAAAAAGAGAGAAGTTAACCAACAATTAAAATACAGCAAGAGGCAATATAGTGGCTAAGAGTATCGACTTAGAAGTCAGTTACCTGAGTTCAAAAACTATTTCTGGTTTATGGCTTATATTGGCTATGTGACATTGAGAAAGTTATTCAGCTTCTGTACCTCAGTGTTTCATAAACACACACACAAATGCATACATATATATGCACACATATATACATACATATATACATACATATATGTATACAGGAATACATACACGCAGATGTATTTACACACACCAACACGCATATATACGCATACATACACACAAATGAGTACCTCCCTCATATAGTTGTTGTGAGAATTAAAATATGTTAATCACTTAGAAGATTGCCTTGCTTTTAGTAAGCATTTTATGTTTGCTAAATAACAAAATAATAAATAAAATATATACAAAATCTATAAGAGAGAACCATGCATGGCTGTGAGCATTACAAAGAGGCATCTCTACCAGCCAGAAGACATCAGGAGTGACCTATCAGAGGATGTATCGCTAGAATAGAATCTGTTTTAGACTTGGTAAGAACAAGCTTAAATTTAGTCAACTTAACTGAGTAAGTGAGAGAAGTGTGCTCCTTAAACTCTTCCCACAGTGTTTTCAAAATGGCAAATGAAACCAAACTAAAAATGGGTCAAGAGTTCCACCCAATTTATAGGAAAAAAAAAATTATTGTAGTTCTTGATTCAAAATTCAAGAGGATTCTACATTCTATTTCCTAATATATTTATTTTTGTTTCAAAATAAAAATAATGGCTTTTATTTCTCCCTAGTGAGTAGAATTGATACTGAGGCAGATGCACCCTGCCTCTTCTGGGGGTAGGCATGTTCTGATTTAGGCACCAAAGGGGCAGAGGGATTAGAAAATGCAAAGGTGGCCGGGTGCGGTAGCTCATGCCTATAATCCCAGCACTTTGGGAGGCCAAGGTGGGCAGATCACAAGTTCAGGAGTTTGAGACCAGCCTAACCAATATGGTGAAACCCTGTCTCTACTAAAAATAGAAAAATCAGTTGGGCAAGGTGGCACGCGCCTGTAATCCTAGCTATTCAGGAGGCCGAGGGAGGAGAATTACTTGAACCTCCCAGGTGGAGGTTACAGTGAGCTGAGATTACGCCACTGCACTCCAGGCTGGGTGACAGAGCGAGACTCCATCTCAGAAAAAAAAAAAAAAAAAAAAAGGAAGAAAGAAAGAAAAAAGAAAAAGAAAATGGTATGGGATTATCAGAAAGGGTGACACATTCAGTCTCAAGATTGGGTGTTAAGCCACCTGAAGTGCAGGTGGCAAGGCAATGAGTGTCAGGACCACCAGGCTACACCAGGAGGTGACTCCATGGCAGGCATCCCACAGAAAGCTCAGGAAATGAGCTTTAGAATAGAACAAAGGGCCTACTAGAGATAACTCAGAATGACCCCAAAAATGTGTATTGATAGATAGATATTTCAATCCCCAGGTCTTAACATTAAGAGCTCAGCTAAAATCAGAAGAAAAACGTCATTTCGACCATGGGATTTCACCTGAGAGCTGACTGAAATGCCCCCAAGATGTGATTCCACAGGATGGTGTTTCTAGGTCATTGTTCTTGCAGACAGAAATATGGTTTTATCAATACTCTGAGTATGGAACAACCTCTCTGATTTTGGCTTGCACTAACCAAACTCACAGAAATATATCAACATATAGTAGAATGCTAATTCATCAACTCTTTTGTAAGAGAAAAACTTTTATTGAACTAGAATACTAAGCAATTTAATAATTATTGATTGAATTATCTACCACACACTGAACTAAATATTTTACAAATGCTATCATATTTCATTCTCAAAATAATTCTGTAAGACCGACATCAAAGAAACTGTCAATGCTCATCAATATTTCTGTGCAACTCTACCTTTTCCTGCCTCCTTCTAGGCCACCAGAACATGGATAAGGTGATATGGGTCACTTCTGAGCAGAGGTGGTCAAGTGTGTGGTAGGCCTTCCCTATGTTCTCTCTTTCCCAAACATGCAGCTGAAAAATAAAGGAGTCAGAAATGAAGGGTGACCAAGCATAGTGGCTCACACCTGTAATCCCAGCACTTTGGGAAGCCAAGGTCTCACAGAAATTTGAGACTAGCTTGGGCAACATAGAGACACTCTCTCTATAAAAAAATAATAATAAATAATAGTAAATAAAATTTAATTAGCTGGGCATGGTGGCATGAACCTCTAGTCTCAGCTACTCAGGAACCTGAGGTGGCAGGATCACATGAGCCTAGGGGGTTAAGGGTGCAGTGAGCTGTGATTGTGCCACTGCACTCTAGCCTGGGCAACAGAGCAAGACTCTCTCTCAAAAAAGAAGAAAGAAATTAAAAGCCAACAGACTGGAAGAGCAGGGAAGTGACAGAGGGAAGGACATCACAATGAGATTAAAGCTGCTCACTTTTCTAAATACATATTCTTGAGGACCAGGTCTAGCCCAGACACAGTTCCAGCTAAAGCCCCTAAGTGAGCAATGGGAGACAACAGGCTGGAGTGGGCTGCCGCAGGGCACACAGAGAAATGCCAAGGCAGAATGAAAAGAAACCATTTTGAAGGACTTGATAAAAGCAGGAGGTGGAAGGTTGTGACCAAAGGGAAAAAAATCAAAGGTGAATATTTCCAGGGCTAGCAGAAATAGAGAAGTAAAGTCTTTGAAATAGTCAGGGAATGACATTTTTTGAAAGGATCTGGATAGGTCATTAAAATATTAGACTCTTGAAACCAAGTGAAAGCCTTACACTTATGAAACACAAATTCATGTTTTAATATATAACATACACAAATAGATACATCTGATTTACTTGGAATCCTGCCTTATTCTTACTGGTGATTTTCTGCATCCTACCTGTGTGCCACCCAGACTGGTTTATTTTAAACTCTCTAGGATATAGATTTGATACAAAACTTTAATTCAATACCTTTGTCCTTGTTAATAAGAGTAAATCACATAAAAACTGCCAAATCCTTGTAACAAACTTAATGAGTTTACTTTTTTATTGTGAGATATGCAATCATAAAAACATGAACCTGCTATTGCCTTCAACCAAGCATTTCTTTATTTTATCAAAGAAAATATAGGTGATGTTTCACAGACTTAATAGAGTCATTCTTTTAAAACCAGAATATTTAGTATGTTCTATTTTTCAAATTTACTACTTTTTTCTTTCATTAAACGCCTCTCCCAATACTCCTGAGGTGGAGGTGGTAGAAAGGAACTGTGTTACTAACTCAGTTAACACATACGCTATTAAGCTAGGCACAGTGGCACATGCATGTAGTCCCAGCTACTCAGGAGGCTGAGATGGGAAGATCACTTTAAGCCCAGGATTCAAGTTCAGCCAGAGCAACATGTTGAGACCCTGTCTTTAAAAAAAAAAAAAAGAAATGGCCGGGTGGGTTGGCTCATGCCTGTAATCCCAGCACTTTGGGAGACCAAGGTGGGAGGATCACTTGAGGTCAGGAGTTCGAGACCAGTCTGGCTAACATGATGAAACCCCATCTCTACTAAAAATACAAAAATTGGCTGGGTGTGGTGGTGCACACCTGTAGTCCCAGTTACTTAGGAGGCTGAGACAGGAGAATCACCGGAACTGGGGAAGCAGAGGCTGCAATGAGCCAAGATCACACCACTGCACTCCAGCCTAGGCAACAGAGCGAGACTCCATCTCAAAAATTAAAAAAAAAAAAAAAAAGTGGTCCAGTGAAAACTTCTTGGCTTATGTCAGGATATACCCAGAAGACTGTTTTAATAGCATGACCACCTGAAAGTTAACTGATGAATTTCCACTAAATCAAGTGGGACTTTCTCTGAACTTTTGTACCTAACTTATTTAAAAATCTAAAATAAAGACAAAAGACATTCATACTCAGAGATGAAGCAAAGAAGACTGTACTAGAAAGGACCCTCTACCTCCAAATAAATAAAAAGGCTCTTGCTCAGCCTCTTTTGACTTTGAAATTCCATTTACTGAGGATAAAGCTTATCTTTCTTTCTTTTTTATAAAAAAAAAAAACTGCTTAAACTGTAAATATTTCTGGAAAAGGCAGTAGCCTGTTTGAAATTCACAAATTTGGTTCTACAACATTCATAAGATCAGGTTTAAAGAGATATAAGAATTTGGGGTTGTTAGGAAGGGAAATGTGACCCACAAATGAAATAAAGTGAAGACTTGCTAAAATCACATTTCCAGACTTATTTTGGCTAATGTCATTAGAAACATCTCTCCTTGATTTTTATAATTCTTCCAACTACCAGCCTCATCTAGCACTAAACAATGCTAGCTGCATTGCCCCATTGCTTTTATCTCATGGAAATCCACTATTTCCACTTACATGAAAACAAAATTATAATAGCAGTGCTATTTCTTTAAAAATGCCCAAGATGGCTGGGCACAATTGCTAATGCCTATAGTCCCAGCACTTTGGGAGGCCGAGCAGGGTAGATCACCTGAGGTCAGGAGTTTGAGACCAGCCTGACCAACATGGTGAAACCCTGCCTCTACTAAAAATACAAAAATCAGCTGGGCATGGTGGCAGGCACCTGTAATCCTAGCTACTTGGGAGGCTGAGTGAGAAGAATCGCCAGAACCCAGGAGGTGGAGGTAGCAGTGAGGCAAGATCATGCCATTGCACTCCAGCCTGTGTGATGGAAAAGACTCCATCTCAGAAAAAAAAAAAAAAAAAAAAAAAATGCCCAAGATACTTACGCCAAAATTGTTTGGAAAATGTGAAATATTATCATGGTAGGTGTGCCATGATGTGATTTATTGGAATGTCGAGGTCCCCAAGATAGGTGCACTGTTTGATGCTCCTTTCTTCTGTACTTACAAGATTGCTCTCCTTTGACCTCAGGCCCAGCTCTTGAGAACCAATATGTCTTACCTCCAAGGTGATTAATCATATTGATTGCACCTCAAATGTGATGTCCCTTCTGGTCTGCCTACAGTGATGGAAAGACACAACTATATATCAGAAGAGAGAAGAGGACTAAACTGTACCTGTATCATATTGTTCAGAATGATAATCTATCCTTTTTGATTTGATTTTTAATGATTTTGTGGTGTTGGGTGTTAACTAATGTATGCCACTAGATGTGCGTGATCTGAGTACTGGCATGTTAATTTTACTTTCTGAGTCTGATATAACCACAGTGGCACTGGAGACTGAATCCACCCCATCTTCCTTCTGTGCCCTCCTCTTTTCATTTTCTTTCACAATGCATATCTCTAGTCCTTGCTTACCAAGGATTACATTATGATTAATGAGATCACTGACAGTCAGAAAATAAGAGAACAAACTTGAGAACTAAAGCTTATTCTAGAGCATTCTGTTTCCATTTTAAACAAGAGAATTAATGAAAACAAAAGAATTAATGAAAGAAAATAAGGCAAAAGTCAAAAATATTAAAATAAACAAAGCGGGAATGAACACATTTTCTAATGGCTAGGTACCCTTCAACTAAGCATCAAATAAATAATTTGCTACTAAAATGATGCACACTGCTGGGCGCGGTGGCTCACGCCTGTAATCCCAGCACTATGGGAGGCCAAGGCAGGCAGATCACCTGAGGTCGGTAGTTCAAGATGAGCCAGATCAACATGGAGAAACCCCGTATCTACTAAAAATACAAAATTAGCTGGGTGTAGTGGCATATGCCTGTAATCCCAGCTGCTCAGGAGGCTTAGGCAGGAGAATCTCTTGAACCCAGAGGGTAGAGGTTGTGGTGAGCAGAGTTTATACCATTGCACTCCAGCTGGGCAACAAGAGCGAAACTTGGTCTCAAAAAAAGTAAGATTAAAAATAAAAATAAAAATAAATAAAATGATGCACACAAACCAAAAAAAAAAAAAACACATTATTTCTAATCTTATCACTTCCTAGTTTTTTGTTTTGTTTTGTTTTGTTTTGTTTTTTTTTGAGACGGAGTCTTGCTGTGTCACCCAGGCTGGAGTGCAGTGGCACGATCTCGGCTCACTGCAACCTCCACTCCCAGGTTCAAGTGATTCTTCTGCCTCAGCCTCCCAAGTAGCTGGGACTACAGGCACACACGTCACCATACCTGGCTAATTTTTGTATTTTTAGTAGAGACGAAGTTTCACCATATTGGCCCAGCTGGTCTCAAACTGCCGATCTCGTGATCTGCCCACCTTGGCCTCCCAAAGTGCTGGGATTACAGGCATGAGCCAACGCGCCCGACTACTTACCACTTCCTGGTTTTGAAGCTAATTCTCCATCAAGAGAACAAAGTCAATTCGATAAATGATTCAACACAAATTTACTTTACCTCTAATGAATAATTCAAACTTTAATATTTGAATTATCTAAATAATTAGCCCAAATGTTTGTAATATTTTGTACTTCTAACACATTCTTAGGCGTGGCTTTGCTTTTCTATCCTTTTAGTAAAAATAAAATAATGTACTTGATGTGTCAAAATATCTTTTACTTTGTCCAAAAGAAAACTATATAGCATCAAGAAATTCCTTTAACTACATCTACAAGTTGTGCCTGAGATTATGAGTATTGAAGTGTTTTACACTATTCTCAAATATCATTGAGCTTATCTCCAGGTAGCCTTTGACTATGAAAGATGCCCTTGGTATAAATAATCCAGTCAGTTTTTGTAAATACTGTTTTCAAGCCTTAAAGTGGACCATAAAATTCAAGGCATACTAGCAATATATCTTAGAAATTCTGAAACTGTTTCCCTACTTTTCTACCCAGAATTAAAAAAAAAAAAAAAAAAAATCCTTTTTACTTTTTTTCCAGAAAATTATAAACTTATTTACTTCTTTTCATCTCCTCTTAGTTATATAGAATTTTCCCATTGTCTTACACTGAAATTTAATCCTTCGGAATTCCCAGTTTTCCCACATGGTTAAATGGAATGTTCAACATTTTTGTGTATTATGCCTCACTAGACACATAATCAACCGAACTAGACACTTATGATGACTTAAAGTTCTCTCATTTTAAGTAAACAAACACTAAACTTTTTAAAAATCTAAACTTCTAATTACTCACTAAGAGTTTTACCTTGAAAATAGACCATCAAAAAAAAAAAATCATAAGGGCCAGATGCCGTGGCTCAAGTTTATCATCCCAGTAATTTGGGAGGCTGAGGTGGGAGCATCTACTGAACCCAGGAGTTCAAGACTGCAGCAAACTATGATTGCACCACTGCACTCCATCCTGGGCAACAGAGTGAGATCCTGTCTCAAGAAAAAAATATATATATATAGATATAGATATATATATATATGTGTGTATATATATATATGATACCAATGTCCTCTACGTCATACAAAAGCCAATGTTGTTACAAAAGGCAGTGAAATCCAAGTCTGAAGAAGCCCAAATAACTTAGCATACAGGTGAAATCATTGAGTTCATTATAACTAAAATTTGACATTTTATTTAATTAAACAAATAGTTTGAAGAAATAAATGTAAAGTAGTTAAAAGAGATAGAGCATGACTCATAAATACACGAGCCAAGCGCTGTTTGGGGTGTTTGCTAATCCTACTCTAGGCTAATTAACTGAAAACATACCTGGCAAATCCCAGGAGGCTTAAAGATGATTAAAGAACTCAAAGAAGGAAAGCCTCCAGCAACTTGTGCAAAAGAATAAAGAAACTGGAGCTATTCCACCTGAGAAAGCTGGAAGCCGATTTCATAGTAAACTTCCGTTTAAAATGGCTGTTATGCAGGTGAGGAACAGACAGCTCTCCAATGGGACAAAACAGGACAAGACGCCATATATTTCAACATAAGAGCATAGACACAAGACAGACTCTACAATAAGGGGAATCTGTTCAGCTCTCGCCTGGGTGACCGCTATATGAGAAGTGTGTGACCCCAAGGTGCCCGGGCCCCGAAGCCAGTCCTAGCATACTGAAGCCTCAGAATGGAAACAGGACAGCAGATTCCAGGGAGTGGAACAGAACACATTTCTTCACAGAAGGCGCCTCGATGAGATCAGGAGTGGATCACAGGACACATCACAGAGCAATCCTCTCGAATTCCTCTCCTTTCCCCAAAAGCTCAGTCCTCCCGGCAAACTCCTTTACTCCAATGGGCTCAGAGTCCCTCCATGTGTTTCCTCCTCTTGCTCTCCTCTCCAAGTCACTCCCTCTCTCCCTCTTCACCTCCCTCAAATCCTCTTTTTCTCTCTCGTAGCCTACTCCCCACAACCCAAGTCTCACTCTACCCACACAGGCACTGTGGGGAGAAGCACAGCTGAAAATACTTGTAGCAGGATTGTTTAATGACATACTACAGTTTATATGCACCAAAAAGATGGCAGCATTGTGCCTTTATTTTTTTGAGACAGAGTCTTGCTCTGTTGCCCAAGCTGGAGTGCAATGGGGCGATCTTGGTTCACTACAACCTCTGCCTCCTGGGTTCAAGCAATTCTCCTGCCTCAGCCTCCCAAGTAGCTGGGATTACAGGTGTGTGCCACCACGCCCAGCTAATTTTTGTATTTTCGGTAGAGACAGAGTTTCACCATGTTGGTGAGGCTGGTCTCAAACTCCTGACCTCATGATCCACCTGCCCTGGCCTCCCAAAGTGCTGAGATTACAGGTATGCGCCACCACACCCAGCCAGCATTGTGCCTTTCTATAAATGATATAAACTTCCTCAAAAGCCCCCATTCCCACTTTTGGAGGTGGCAGGATGGGGTGGGATAGGAAAGGTACAAATTTGCTGGTTAAGAGTCAATGGCCAGCCAGGCACAGTGGCTCATGCCTGTAATCCCAGCACTTTGAGAGACCAAGGAGGGTGGATCCCCTGAGGTCAGGAGTTCAAGACCACTCCTGTAATCCCAGCTACTTGGAAGGCTGAGGTGGGAGAATCACTTCAACCCAGAAGGCAGAGGTTGCGGTGAGCCAAAATCACGCCACCACACTCCAGTCTGGGTGACAAAGTGAGACTCCATCTCAAAAACAACAACAACAACAAAAAAAGAGTCAATGGCCAGGTGTGGTGGCTCGAGTCTCTAATCCTAACACATTGGGAGGCTAAGGTGGGAGGATCACTTGAAGCCAGGAATTCGAGACCACCCAGGACAAGGCAAAATGCGTCTCTACAAAAAATTAGCCAGGCATGGTAGTGCACGCCTGTAATCCCAGCTACTCAGCCTGTAATCCCAGCTACTTGGGAGGCTCAGGCAGGAGAATCACTTGAACCTGGGATGTGGAGGCTGCAGTGAACTGAGATCACGCCACTGTACTCCAGCCTAGGTGACACAGCGAGACTCCATCTCAAAAAAAAAAAAAAAAAAAAAAAAAAAAGGAGTCTATCAGTTACCTTGCTTTAAACAGTCTTTTCCAGGTCAATATACAGTCAGTTCAAAGTTCAAACACCCTCTGAGGTTTGTTTCTCCCATTCCTCCCTGCTATTTCACAAAATAGGGACCTGAGGATAGAATAGAGATTGCATGTCTCTGGGGGCAGCTGAGGGAGACAGTTGACCCCAGGGTTGGCCTCCTCAGACATATTCCCTGCACTACCTGGCAACACCCTGCCAGTGACATCTGTGGTCAGCTTTTTTGGTAAAGCAAGGGTGTCAGGGGTCCTTGCCCCTGTTAACTGGCCCTGCTTTCATTCAGGCTGACGCTGCAAATCCTCTGGCTCTACTTCCACCTCTTCCTCCAATAGCTCCTGGCAGGCTTGCACCGGGGAGCTTGCAGGAGCTTGTGGGGCAAAGAGTGTCTTACCCACATGTTGCTCCCAGAGCCCTGGTTGGATGCCTCTGGTTTCAATCCCGCAGCAGAGTGTAAGAATTTCTGGATCCTTCCACATCACAAAAGCCAAGGCATTCTTGGGGCTCTATATTTGGGTTTTTTGTTTGTTTTTATTTTTGTCAGGGTTATAGAGATATAAAATACATTCAGTAAAATCCCTTTTCATGCATGTTGTAATGAGTCTTGACAAATGTATGTAGTTGTGTAACCATTACCACAATGAAAATACAGAACATTTCTGCATCTCCCACCCCTCAAATTTCCTGTGCCCTTTTGCAGTCAGCACCTGCTACCACTCCCCAGGCAACCACTGATCTGATTTCTGTAGCGTTGTGTTTAATGTTGGCTTTTCCAGAATAATACATAAGTAGAATCACATCATTTGTAGCCTTTTGTGTCTTGCTCTTTTTTCATTTAGCATTTTGAGATGCAGTCATCTTATTGTATGTATCAGAAGTTTATTCGTTTCAGGGGATAAAACCCCTAGATTTATGAGTTATAATTGACATACCATAAACTGCATATATTTCAAGTGTACCATTTGAAAAGTTCTGACATATGTATATACCCATGAAATCATAACCACAGTAAAGATAGAGAATATAGCCAAGACTTCCAAAAGTTTCTCTTTTCAAAAAAATAGTTATTTTAGATGCAGGGGGTACACGTGCAGGTTTGTTACATGGGAGTATTTCATGATGCTAAGGTTTGGACTTCGCATGGTCCTGTCACTAACGTAGTGAACATAGTACCTGATAGGTAGCTTTTCAACCTTTGTTCCACTTCTTTCCTCCCCCATTTTGGGATCCCCACTGTTTACTGTTCCCATCTTTGTGTCCTTGTGTACCCAGTGTTTAGCTTCCACTTACAAGTGAAAATATTTGGTTTTCTGTTCCTGTGTTAATTCTCTTAGAATAATGGCCTCCAGCTACATCCATCTTGCTGCAAAGGACATGATTCCATTCTTTTCATGGCTGCACAGTATTCCATGGTGTATATGTACCACATTTTTAATTTTTATTTTTGTCTTTTTTTTTTTCAGCCTGGACACACAGCACACATTTTTAAATTTAATCTGCCATTGATGAGCACCTGGATTGATTCCATGTCTTTGCTATTGTAAATAGTGCTATGATAAACATATGAATGGAGGTGTCATTTTGGTAGGACCATTTATTTTTCTTTAGGTATATACCCAGCAATGGCATAGCTGGGTCAAATGGTAGTTCTGTTTTCAGTTCTTTGAGAAATCTCCAAACTGCTTTCCACAGGGTCTGAACTAATTTATACTCCCACCAACAGTGTGTAAGTGTTCCCTTTTCTCTGCAACCTTGCCAACATCTGTTATTTTTGGACTTTCAAGTTATAGCTATTCTGACTCATGTGAGAAGATATCTCGCCATGGTTTTGTCTTGCATTTATCTGATGACTTGTGATATTGGGGCTCTATATTTGACCCTCTCTCTGCTTAGATGCCACCTGCAGCCATGTCTAATTCACTGCCTATAGGGTTCCATATTAGATATTTTCATTTTCCAGGAAGGCCTGAAATTTTCCTAGGCTGTGTCTAGGGAAACTAGAAACAAACCTCCTTGCTCTGGGAATATAGCCCCCCTCAAAAGACCTTTCTTTAAAACTCTGTCTCTCCTTTGGCCATGTAGGTATGAGGAGAAAATCAGGGTCCACTTATTTGACCACATGTTCCCGGTTTCTCCCCCTACACTCTCCTTCCTCTCCCTGTCCTGGGTATAGAGTTGTGAAGTGTGAGAGTATGTGTGTGTTTGTGTAATGTCCGTCCTTCCCACCCACCTGCACCACACACACACACACACACACACACACACACACACACACATACACACACACCTTCCTAAAAACTAAAACGGTTATCTATTTTCTCTTTCTGTTGGTTAGGAAACACTGATGATCTTTATTTCCTTCAGAACTTCTTTGATACTGTCCTTTCTTTCTCTGTTAAATAAGCCTTAATGATGAAGGGTGGAGGAGGAACAGGAATTAGGAAAAATAAAAATTATATTCGTGTTTAAATAGCATTACCATTACATACTTATATAGCCAATTTAGCTCTACTTACTGGAGCATAAATGTGAAATCTTTCAACTTTTTCCTAACCCTTTATTCAAATTCCATATTTCCCTTTCCCATCTCTCCATGGCATCCTGGACAGATTGCATCACTTTTTTTTTTTTTTTTTTTTTTTTTTTTTTTTTAGACAGGGTCTCCTTGCTCTGTCACCCACCCAGGCTGAAGCGCAGTGGCATGAACACAGCTCATTGCACTGTCAGCCTCTGGGGTTCAAGCGATTCTTCCACCTCAGCCTCCCAAGTAGCTGGGAACTCAGGTGTGCGCCACCACATCTAGCTAATTTTTGTATTTTTTGTAGAGATGGGATTTTGCCATGTTATCCAGCCTGGTCTTGGACTCCTGAACTCAAGCAACACCCTTGCCTTGGCCTCCTAGAATGCTTGGATTACAGACATGAGCCACTGCCCCCGACCAAAATTGCATCACTTTCTATTCATTTTTGGTTATTAAAAAAAAACAACTAAAACTTCAATTTGAAACTCCACTTAAATTCCAACTCCTCCCACTCCAGAGAAGGCTTGAGTCAGGACCCCGGCTGCTTGAAGTGAGATGGGTGAGGGGGAGTGAGGGCTCTGAGATACCCCTCCTCCCTCTCCTATGCCCTGCTCCTTGTGTATTTTAGTCAGGAAGAGTGGGAAGGAAAGGGACAGGGTCTCTCCACCCAACAGGCTCAGCTGTGGCCCTCACTCTGCCCACTGCTCTGCTTCTCCAGAGAACCCTGAGTGTGAGTGCCAGCCTCTCAAATCCACCTCTTGGGAGCACAGGTGAGAGGCAATCAGAGGGCCCTGGGGGCGTCTTCCCACTGCACACCCCCATATGGAAGACTGAGTTACAGCTGGGTCTCTCCCATCCCCAGTAATACACCCCAAGTAATGGTGCATAGTCCTGGGAAGGGAGGGCGTTGTTACAGCAAGTTGGCTGGAAGGCACCTGCCTTCCGTATGTCCTCTTGACCTAAGGAATTTCTCATGCCCTGGCCATGCCACATAATGGGCAGGCAAGCTGACCATTACACTGCAACCTCTTCTCTCTGACCACCCATCTCTCCTAGCTTGCATCTTCTCTGCTCTAGTAGAATGAATAGCCTAGCAAATCTTATGCCTAAGCAGAGGTCACAATGGAGACAGTCCCTTTCTTCACTTGGAAATGGGAGTGGGAAGCAGCCCCTTAGTGATGGCAGGAGGGAAATCACTCCACCCTACTTACTCCCCGAGGACAGAGTGTTAAGGGACAGAGGAGGTGGATGGGGACTGGGGTCTAGTTCTTTAGCCCCTTAGGAATACCCTGGAGAAAGCATCAGACCCCAGTCACTGTTTTTAGCTCTGGGCTCTGTGTCAAACACAGGGCAACAGAAAAAGCCCCCTCTGCCATCCTGTTATTCTCATAATTTAATTTCCCCTATCATGGTGGAATTCCTTTCTTCCTAATCTTCTGAAAGCAGATAAACTCTCATTTTCCGTGATAGATGAAATGAGCTCTGACTGGCAATCACTGAAATATGCCACAGGAAATTTCAAGGTTCCTTCTAAAGATCCTAGGATTCAACAAAAACCTCAAAAGAAACAGCAAGTCCCTTTTATGAATTTAGGTAGTTGATTAAAACTAATTCATTATCCTTGTTTCTGAGTGAATCAAATTTTTTTCCACAAGTTGATCTCTTATTAACCAAATACTTATTTTCCATAAGTTAGCAACAATTGAATCATTCATTTTCCCTTCTTTCTACTCCATCTTCTGTTCAACTCTAAATTATTTTGATCAATATCTTTATTGCAAAAGTGGTTTCTGCCAATGAATTTCGCTACTATCTATGCTATTTGTAATTTTAGATGCATTTAATCTGAGTGGAATTTGGATTTCACAATTGTGGCAATATGCAAAGCTCTAGTGATAGTCAGGAATCTTTGCCCTGAGAGGATTTGGGATGTGTGTATTTAGATAGTTTACATCTTTAAAAAACAAAACAAACAAAACAATTTAGAACCTTTGCAGAAGCATCAATTTAATAGTGAAATGCTGCCTCCTTCTGGATAAATTGTATGAAGCATGATAAGCTTGTAAAACTGCTGTAAATGTATATCATCTTATGAAAACAAATCCTTAAGAAATTTCTTAAATTAAAAACTAGTAGAACTAGAAGGCTAGAGTAAGCCTTGAAAGATTACCTAGATTTTTTTAGTCAGTAAAACATTTAAATTATTTATATTGTATAGATGATTTGATTATCTGTCCTATTGAAGATCTTTTAACAGTACCTGAGAAAGTACAGAATAGATGACAAAATTAAAATTAGAGGCCCATCTCTACAAAAAAATTTTAAAAATTAGGGCACGGTGGCATGCACCTGTAGTCCCAGCTACTCGGGAGGCTATGTGGAGGCTGAGGTGGGAGGATCATTTGAGCCTAGGAGTTGAAGGTTACAACTCTATGATCACACCACTGCATTCCAGCCTGGGCAACTGAGTGAAACACGGTCTCTATTTTTTTTTTTAAGTGGAATTAGCATAATTTTCATTTTCACATCTTAAAATGTTTAAATACTCAATTGTCATTGTCATTTATACATATGCACATATTAATACTACAACCTAGAAAAATGAGTGTGTATGTGTGTATGTGTTTTAATATAGTCAGTGAAATGCCTAGGTTCTAGTCTTACTTCTATAGCCATATATCACGTGAATTTGGGCAAACCACTTGATCTCGCTGATCCTAGTTTTCTTATCTGTAAATTGGGGATAATAAACCCATTGTTATATACCTTGAAAACTGTATGTGAGGCCCACTAAAATTAATAAAGCAGGCCAGGCGCAATGGCTGATGCCTGTAATCCCAGCACTTTGGGAGGGCAAGCGGGGAGGATCACTTGAGCCCAGGAGTTCGAGACCAGCCTAGGCAACATGGCAAGACTCCTCTACAAAATTTTTTTTTAAAAAAACTATCCAGGTGTGGTGGCACACACCTGTAGTCCCAGCTACTTGGGAGGCTGAGGTGGGAGGATCGTGTGAGTCTGGGAGGTCAAGGCTGCAGTGAGCCATGATTGCCTCACTGCACTGGATCCAGCCTGGGCAACAGAGTGAAACTCTGTCTCAAAATAAATAAATAAATACAATATAATAATACAATACAATACAATACAATACAATACAATACAATACAATACAATACAATACAATGCAAAGCAATCAACAAATCCCTATGTGAGGTAGTAACCTAATTTCTTATCCTTAAGACTTTAAATGATCACATGTCCAAAGTGAAAGAATAGAACCATATCTGTGACCAGCAAGAAGAAAAATGCTTAATGGTGTCTTATTTATTGAATGACCACAGCTAGTTTGGTTACACTCAAATCAATCAACTCTACAATCTAAAGTGAGAGAGAAGGAGGTTACAAATAACCCCAGACCACAATTATACAAAAGCAAAATCCCTCTCAATTCTCCAGAGATGATTTACCCCCACAGAGTCAAAAGAGCAGGTAGGTCTAACCAAAGCTGTTCTGGTCAGGGACCCACAGACAGCCTTGTCTGCACAGCCTCATCCTTGAGCCAATGTTCCCAGACTCTTCCTAGAGCATTGCCTAGATCTAGACTCTGCCTAGATCCTAGGATGATCAAGTGTTGACTGTGTCCTGATTATATTAAAGGGTCTTTCATGATTCTCTGCAGATCCTTCCACCAAAGCACTACCCAAAATCCAAACCAGCTAAAAGACCAAAGGATACTCCAAATGCTCCAATTCCTATTTGGCCTCTTTCTAGTGGGCATGAAATTTAACCACTCCATGCCCCAATTTATCCATAAAATGGGTGGAACAACAACACCTACCTCATTAGGTTATTGTGAAGATCAAATGAGTTAATACAAGCAGAATATGCATAACAGCGCCTGGCATATAAGCATTTAATCTTTGTTGGCTGCTGCTCTCAAGGCCACTATTATTATACTCATACTAATGTGTTTGTCCATGGCACTTACTTATGGACAAATGATATGTCTCTCTCACAGCTCTTTTTTTTTTTCATTTTATTTAATTTTATTTTATTTTTAATTTATTTATTTTTTATTATTATTATACTTTAAGTTCTAGGGTACATGTGCATAACGTGCAGGCTTGTAACATATGTATACTTGTGCCATGTTGGTGTGCTGCACCCATCAACTCGTCAGCACCCATCAATTCGTCATTTACATCAGGTTTAACTCTCAATGCAATCCCTCCCCCCTCCCCCCTCCCCATGATAGGCTCCGGTGTGTGATGTTCCCCTTCCCGAGCCCAGGTGATCCCATTGTTCAGTTCCCACCTATGAGTGAGAACATGTGGTGTTTGGTTTTCTGTTCTTGTGATAGTTTGCTAAGAATGATGGTTTCCAGCTGCATCCATGTCCCTACAAAGGACACAAACTCATCCTTTTTTATGGCTGCATAGTATTCCATGGTGTATATGTGCCACAATTTCTTAATCCAGTCTGTCACTGATGGACATTTGGGTTGATTCCAAGTCTTTGCTATTGTGAATAGTGCCGCAATAAACATATGTGTGCATGTGTCTTTATAGCAGCATGATTTATAATCCTTTGGGTATATACCCAGTAATGGGATGGCTGGGTCATATGGTACATCTAGTTCTAGATCCTTGAGGAATCGCCATACTGTTTTCCATAATGGTTGAACTAGTTTACAATCCCACCAACAGTGTAAAAGTGTTCCTATTTCTCCACATCCTCTCCAGCACCTGTTGTTTCCTGACTTTTTAATGATTGCCATTCTAACTGGTGTGAGATGGTATCTCATTGTGGTTTTGATTTACATTTCTCTGATGGCCAGTGATGATGAGCATTTTTTCATGTGTCTATTGGCTGTATGAATGTCTTCTTTTGAGAAATGTCTGTTCATATCCTTTGCCCACTTTTTGATGGGGTTGTTTGTTTTTTTCTTGTAAATTTGTTTGAGTTCTTTGTAGGTTCTGGATATTAGCCCTTTGTCAGATGAGTAGATTGCAAAAATTTTCTCCCATTCTGTAGGTTGCCTATTCACTCTGATGGTAGTTTCTTTTGCTGTGCAGAAGCTTTTTAGTTTAATGACATCCCATTTGTCACTTTTGGCTTTTGCTGCCATTCCTTTTGGTGTTTTAGACATGAAGTCTTTGCCCATGCCTATGTCCTGAATGGTACTACCTAGGTTTTCCTCTAGGGTTTTTATGGTATTAGGTCTAACATTTAAGTCTCTAATCCATCTTGAATTAATTTTCGTATAAGGAGTAAGGAAAGGATCCAGTTTAGGCTTTCTACTTATGGCTAGCCAATTTTCCCAGCACCATTTATTAGATAGGGAATCCTTTCCCCATTTCTTGTTTCTCTCAGATTTGTCAAAGATCAGATGGCTGTAGATGTGTGGTATTATTTCTGAGGACTCTGTTCTGTTCCATTGGTCTATATCTCTGTTTTGGTACCAGTACCATGCTGTTTTGGTTACTGTAGCCTTATAGTATAGTTTGAAGTCAGGTAGCGTGATGCCTCCAGCTTTGTTCTTTTGACTTAGGATTGTCTTGGCAATGCGGGCTCTTTTTTGGTTCCATATGAACTTTAAAGCAGTTTTTTCCAATTCTGTGAAGAAACTCATTGGTAGCTTGATGGGGATGGCATTGAATCTATAAATTACCTTGGGCAGTATGGCCATTTTCACGATATTGATTCTTCCTACCCATGAGCATGGTATCTTCTTCCATTTGTTTGTGTCCTCTTTGATTTCACTGAGCAGTGGTTTCTAGTTCTCCTTGAAGAGGTCCTTTACATCCCTTGTAAGTTGGATTCCTAGGTATTTTATTCTCTTTGAAGCAATTGTGAATGGAAGTTCATTCATGATTTGGCTCTCTGTCTGTCTGTTACTGGTGTATAAGAATGCTTGTGATTTTTGCACATTAATTTTGTGTCCTGAGACTTTGCTGAAGTTGCTTATCAGCTTAAGGAGATTTTGGGCTGAGACAATGGGGTTTTCTAAATATACAATCATGTCATCTGCAAAGAGGGACAATTTGACTTCTTCTTTTCCTAACTGAATACCCTTGATTTCTTTCTCTTGCCTCATTGCCCTAGTCAGAACTTCTAACACTATGTTGAATAGGAGTGGTGAGAGAGGGCATCCCCGTCTTATGCCAGTTTTCAAAGGGAATTTTTCCAGTTTTTGCCCATTCAGTATGATATTGGCTGTGGGTTTCTCATAAATAGCTCTTATTATTTTGAGGTACGTTCCATCAATACAGAATTTGTTGAGCGTTTTTAGCATGAAGGGCTCTTGAATTTTGTCAAAAGCCTTTTCTGCATCTATTGAGATAATCATGTGGTTCTTGTCTTTGGTTCTGTTTATATGCTGGATTATGTTTATTGATTTGCGAATGTTGAACCAGCCTTGCATCCCAGGGATGAAGCCCACTTGATCATGGTGGATAAGCTTTTTGATGTGCTGCTGAATCTGGTTTGCCAGTATTTTATTGAGGATTTTTGCATCGATGTTCATCAGAGATATTGGTCTAAAATTCTCTTTTTTTGTTGTGTCTCTGCCAGGCTTTGGTATCAGGATGATGTTGGCCTCATAAAATGAGTTAGGGAGGATTCCTTCTTTTTCTATTGATTGGAATAGTTTCAGAAGGAATGGTACCAGCTCCTCCTTGTACCTCTGGTAGAATTCAGCTGTGAATCCATCTGGTCCTGGACTTTTTTTGGTTGGTAGGCTATTAATTATTGCCTCAATTTCAGAGCCTGCTATTGGTCTATTCAGGGAATCAACTTCTTCCTGGTTTAGTCTTGGAAGAGTGTAAGTGTCCAGGAAATTATCCATTTCTTCTAGATTTTCTAGTTTATTTGCGTAGAGGTGTTTATAGTATTCTCTGATGGTAGTTTGTATTTCTGTGGGGTCGGTGGTGATATCCCCTTTATCATTTTTTATTGCATCTATTTGATTCTTCTCTCTTTTCCTCTTTATTAGTCTTGCTAGTGGTCTGTCAATTTTGTTGATCTTTTCAAAAAACCAACTCCTGGATTCATTTATTTTTTGGAAGGGTTTTTTGTGTCTCTATCTCCTCAGTTCTGCTCTGATCTTAGTTATTTCTTGCCTTCTGCTAGCTTTCGAGTGTGTTTGCTCTTGCTTTTCTAGTTCTTTTAATTGTGATGTTAGAGTGTCAATTTTAGATCTTTCCTGCTTTCTCTTGTGGGCATTTAGTGCTATAAATTTCCCTCTACACACTGCTTTAAATGTGTCCCAGAAATTCTGGTATGTTGTATCTTTGTTCTCATTGGTTTTAAAGAACATCTTTATTTCTGTCTTCATTTCGTTATGTACCCAGTAGTCATTCAGGAGCAGGTTGTTCAGTTTCCATGTAGTTGAATGGTTTTGATTGAGTTTCTTAGTCCTGAGTTCTAGTTTGATTGCACTGTGGTCTGACAGACAGTTTGTTATAATTTCTGTTCTTATACATTTGCTGAGGAGTGCTTTACTTCCAATTATGTGGTCAATTTTGGAATAAGTGCGATGTGGTGCTGAGAAGAATGTATATTCTGTTGATTTGGGGTGGAGAGTTCTATAGATGTCTATTAGGTCTGCTTGCTGCAGAGATGAGTTCAATTCCTGGATATCCTTGTTAACTTTCTGTCTCGTTGATCTGTCTAATGTTGACAGTGGAGTGTTGAAGTCTCCCATTATTATTGTATGGGAGTCTAAGTCTCTTTGTAAGTCTCTAAGGACTTGCTTTATGAATGTGGGTGCTCCTGTATTGGGTGCATATATATTTAGGATAGTTAGCTCTTCCTGTTGAATTGATCCCTTTACCATTATGTAATGGCCTTCTTTGTCTCTTTTGATCTTTGATGGTTTAAAGTCTGTTTTATCAGAGACTAGGATTGCAACCCCTGCTTTTTTTTGTTCTCCATTTGCTTGGTAAATCTTCCTCCATCCCTTTATTTTGAGCCTATGTATGTCTCTGCATGTGAGATGGGTCTCCTGAATACAGCAGACTGATGAGTCTTGACTCTTTATCCAGTTTGCCAGTCTGTGTCTTTTAATTGGAGCATTTAGTCCATTCACATTTAAGGTTAATATTGTTATGTGTGAACTTGATCCTGCCATTATGATATTAACTGGTTATATTAACTGGTTATTTTGCTCGTTAGTTGATGCAGTTTCTTCCTAGCCTCGATGGTCTTTACATTTTGGCATGTTTTTGCAATGGCTGGTACTGGTTGTTCCTTTCCATGTTGAGTGCTTCCTTCAGGGTCTCTTGTAAGGCAGGCCTAGTGGTGACAAAATCTCTAAGCATTTGCTTATCTGTAAAGGATTTTATTTCTCCTTCACTTATGAAACTTAGTTTGGCTGGATATGAAATTCTGGGTTTAAAATTCTTTTCGTTAAGAATGTTGAATATTGGCCCCCACTCTCTTCTGGCTTGGAGAGTTTCTGCCGAGAGATCTGCTGTGAGTCTGATGGGCTTCCCTTTGTGGGTAACCCGACCTTTCTCTCTGGCTGCCCTTAAGATTTTTTCCTTCATTTCAACTTTGGTGAATCTGGCAATTATGTGTCTTGGAGTTGCTCTTCTCGAGGAGTATCTTTGTGGCGTTCTCTGTATTTCCTGGATTTGAATGTTGGCTTGCCCTACTAGGTTGGGGAAGTTCTCCTGGATGATATCCTGAAGAGTGTTTTCTAACTTGGTTCCATTTTCCCCATCACTTTCAGGCACCCCAATCAGACATAGATTTGTCTTTTTACATAATCCCATACTTCTTGCAGGCTTTGTTCATTTCTTTTTCTTCTTTTTTCTTTTGGTTTCTCTTCTTGCTTTATTTTATTCACTTGATCCTCAATCGCTGATACTCTTTCTTCCACTTGATCGAGTCAGTTACTGAAGCTTGTGCATTTGTCACGTATTTCTCGTGTCATGGTTTTCATCTCTTTCATTTCATTTATGACCTTCTCTGCATTAATTACTCTAGCTATCAATTCTTCTACTTTTTTTTCAAGGTTTTTAGTTTCTTTGCGCTGGGTATGTAATTCCTCCTTTAGCTCTGAGAAGTTTGATGGACTGAAGCCTTCTTCTCTCATCTCGTCAAAGTCATTCTCCATCCAGCTTTGATCCGTTGCTGGCGATGAGCTGCGCTCCTTTGCCGGGGGAGATGCACTCTTATTTTTTGAATTTCCAGCTTTTCTGCCCTGCTTTTTCCCCATCTTTGTGGTTTTATCTGCCTCTGGTCTTTGATGATGGTGACGTACTGATGGGGTTTTGGTGTAGGTGCCCTTCCTGTTTGATAGTTTTCCTTCTAACAGTCAGGACCCTCAGCTGTAGGTCTGTTGGAGATTGCTTGAGGTCCACTCCAGACCCTGTTTGCCTGGGTATCAGCAGCAGAGGCTGCAGAAGATAGAATATTGCTGAACAGCGAGTGTACCTGTCTGATTCTTGCTTTGGAAGCTTCCTCTCAGGGGTGTACTCCACTCTGTGAGGTGTCGGGTGTCAGACTGCCCCTAGTGGGGGATGTCTCCCAGTTAGGCTACTCAGGGGTCAGGGACCCACTTGAGCAGGCAGTCTGTCCCTTCTCAGATCTCAACCTCCGTGTTGGGAGATCCACTGCTCTCTTCAAAGCTGTCAGACAGAGTCGTTTGCGTCTGCAGAGGTTTCTGCTGCTTTAGTTGTTGTTTAGCTGTGCCCTGTCCCCAGAGGTGGAGTCTACAGAGACAGGCAGGTTTCCTTGAGCTGCTGTGAGCTCCACCCAGTTCGAGCTTCCCAGCGGCTTTGTTTACCTACTTAAGCCTCAGCAATTGTGGGCGCCCCTCCCCCAGCCTCGCTGCTGCCTTGCAGTTAGATTGAAGACTGCTGTGCTAGCAGTGAGGGAGGCTCCGTGGGCGTGGGACCCTCCTGGCCAGGTTTGGGATATAATCTCCTGGTGTGCCCATTTGCTTAAAGCGCAGTATTGGGGTGGGAGTTACCCGATTTTCCAGGTGTTGTGTGTCTCAGTTCCCTTCGCTAGGAAAAGGGATTCCCTTCCCCCTTGCCAGGCTGCAGCAGCTGACCAGCACCGATTGTCCGGCACTCCCTAGTGAGATGAACCCAGTACCTCAGTTGAAAATGCAGAAATCACCGGTCTTCTGTTTCACTCACGCTGGGAGTTGGAGACTGGAGCTGTTCCTATTCGGCCATCTTGCTCCGCCCCCCCTCTCACAGCTCTTTCATTTGCTAAGACTGAAGCCTGATCCTTTAAATCCTCTGTTTATCAATGATTAAAATAGGCTCCTATACTAGCTTCCTAACATTACATATATACTTTTAATTTTTCAATGACAAAATGGTAAATTATAACTATGGGAGCTATCTGGGTTTTTTGGTTTTTGTTTGTTTGGTTGGTTTTGAGACAAAGTCTTGCTCTGTCGTCCAGGTTGGAGTGCAGTGGTGCAATGTCGGCTCACTGCAAACTCTGCCTCCCGGTTTTAAGCAATTCTCCTACCTCAGCCTCCCCAAGTAGCTGGGACTACAGGCATGTGCCACCATGCCTGGCAAATTTTTTGTAGTTTTAGTAGATATGGGATTTCACCATGTTGGCTAGGCTGGTCTTGAGCTCCCAGCTTCAAGTGATCCACCTGCCTTGGCCTCCCAAAGTGCTGGGATTACAGGTGTGAAGCACTGTACCCAGCCTATGGCTACTCTTTGATCACATATTAGTCAAACCAAGTAACAACTCTGTTTTATAGCGATATAAGCAGAATGACCCTGGAATAAAAGCTGGGACTTATGCACATTTCAAGCTGTTAAACATTTTTTATCATATTCCAATTTCATTTCACTCTGAAAGCAGAAGTAGCTATCATACGCTTGACTCAAAACTATTTGGTATATCACCCTAAGAAAAATGCTAGAAGGCACCAAAACTGTTTTGAATGAGGACTAAAGATGACATTTGGCCACTAGATGGCATTTAAATTATGTAGCAGGTTTTAGCTCACACTTCAGCCATTTAAAAACTTAATTGGTTTGCATTTAGCCCAAGCACTGGTGATTCATATATTTTCATGCTGTGGGAATTCTCGGTAGTTGGCTGAATTAAGGCTTAGGAATATCCACAGCAGGTTTTATAGTGACAGACATAAAATCCTTTTGGAGTTATGAAATGAGATTAGTAATTTTAAATTCTTGACTGAAATCTTCAGATCAGTTTTTTCTTTTTCTTTTTTTTTTTTAAGTAAATTACTGAGGGTACTATTGAGAGACTGGATAACTTACATCTTTTCAGTCCATTTCTGTGCAACATGAAGTCTTAATAAGCACAGAGCAGCATAATTCACTGGCAGCTTGTCTCAGTTGGCCATGGGTTCCTCTCAGTCTCTACCTTTTTACTGAGTCCAGCAATCTAATCTATCTACCATTTCCTTTTCAATTAATTCCTAGGAAAGACCAGCCGTGGACTAGTAAAATATCCCAGAGGAGAACAGAATCAAATCTAATCCCCATTTAATAATAATTTTTTTAAAAAATCTGCTATAAAGAAAGGAGAACAGTCCAGTCGCCTATTGTTTTTCATTTCCCACAAGGATATTAATGGTAAAACATCTTAAATTTCAACAGTAAGATTTAAGATAGCCACGAAGATGAAATGAAATAGATTCTAAAATAAACCACAAAATAAATGTGCATGTGTGTTCTTTCCATATAGTAGAAGAGATACTCTTCTATTTGGGAGATTTTGCAGACACCAAAAATATAGTAAGTGGTGCTTTCTAGCTCTTTTTGTAGGTTTCAGGAGGATTTCTTTTGGTCAAAGCCTATGATGCTGAATTCAACTTGTCCACTAGGTGACGCTAATACATGCTGAGTATCCTTTAACTAGTCAAGCACTTATTCCTACGATAAAATAAAGTACGGTGTATTTAATTATACATGTGATTGAAGAAGTCTTCTTTTAAAGGAAAACCATGAAGTGATTATCTGAAAAGCGTAATAACAAACTGATTACCTAATAAGATGGAAAACTGAATATGAGCTTTTGTCTCCACTCCATTCCAATGCTCTCAAAACACAGAAGAGGAAAATAAAAGTTATAAATCCACATAGAAGTAAAGAGTGGAAGAAGAAAACAACAGCAGACCAAATCACAGTTTCAGGAGGTTGGCAGCCATTTGCTGAGTGAGACTGACTAGGAAAACACTGAAACCCAGACGCCAACAGAGGGGAGACCAGCAAGAAGCCAGTCTACCCTACCCCAGAACCCTGGGAGTCAGAGATCAAAAGTTCTTCCAGGGGCCTGGAAAAGCAGGAGCCAGGGTGAACTGAAAAGAGAATAAAATTGGGGAAATCTGCATACTGGCCTGCAAGACCTCCCAATCTTTTTCCCCTTCATTTCCCAGAAATCTGCTCCCTACAAAACTAGTGATAAATAGATCCTACTATGACACTAACATTTGGCAAGCCTGCCAGAAATTGGCTCACTCCTTGCTTGTTAATCCTCCAGGAAAGCTTACTATTCACCAGGCTTCCCCACTTCCCACCACAATCAGCTTTCCATCCTCATTTTAAATATAAACAGACAACCAAAGATCAACAGACATTATAGGAAAGCCTCCAATATAAGAAGCATATACCAAGGCAAAAAGTGGGGGTGGGGGGAACTTAGAGGAAACAGAGACAAAAGGAGAAAGTTTCAAAGAAACTTCAATTAGTAGCCTCTGAAAAAGAAGAAAAGCTGTTGGACCAATGATACATTAAATAGGTGCTATCACAAAGGGTTTGTTGTTGTTGTTGTTTTAGAGACAGGGTCTCGCTCTGTTGCCCAGCCTGGTCTTGAACTCCTAGGCTCAAGAGATCTTTCTGTCTGAGCCTCCTGAGTAGCTTGGACTATAGGCATGTGCCACTGTGCCAAGGTTGATATTTTTTGTTGTTTTTTTGTTGTTGTTTTTGAGATAGAGTCTCGCTCTGTCACCCAGGCTTGAGCTCAGTGGTACAATCTTGGCTCACTGCAACCTCCACCTCCCAGGTTCAAGCGATTCTTCTGCCTTAGTCTCCCGAGTAGCTGGGACTACAGGTATGCACCACCATGCTTGGCTAATTTGTGTATTTTTAGTAGAGATGGGGTTTCACCATATTGGCCTGGCTGGTCTGGAACTCCTGACCTTGTGATCTGCCCGCCTCGGCCTCCCAAAGTGCTGGGATTACACGTGTGAGCCATCGTGCCCAGTCTTTTCTTTTCTTTCTTTTTTTTTTTTAAATAAAAGAAACAATCAGAGAATGAGAAGGAACTCTTGGAAATTAAAAATACAAGAAGAATGAAAACTTCAGTAGAAAGATTAGAAGATGGCAGGTTATGGTAGCTTATGCCTATAATCCCAGGAGTTTGGGAGGCCAAAGCAGGTAGATTGCTCGAGCCCAGGAGTTTGAGACCAGTCTGGGCAGCATGGCAAAATGCAGTCTCTACAAAAAAGACAAAAAATTAGCCAGATGTGGTGGCACACGCCTGTAGTCCCAACTACTTAAGAGGCTGAGGTGGGAGGATCACCTGAGCCCAGGAGGCAGAGGTTGCAGTGAGCCGAGATTGCACCACTGCGCTCCAGTCAGGGCCAGGCCACAGAGTGAGACAGTGTGTGGTGGGAAAAAAAAAAAAAAAGGTTAGAAGAAAAGTTTAAGAAAGTCTCAAAAGAAGTAGAGGGAGAAAATAGAAAAACGAGAGAAATATTTAGGAGATAAATCCAGGATCTTCAACATTAGACTAAAGAGGATCTGGAAAAACAAATGAGAATAAATCAAATGTTCTTGTATTATTTCTTCAATAATACAAGAACATTATTTCTTTAATAATGCAAAAAGATTTCCCCCAAACTGAAAGAAATAAGTTTCCAAATTGAAAGCATCAACCTAGTACCCAGCTTCCTGAATTGAAAAAAAAAAAAAATGACCTAAGGCATACCACTGCACAATTTTAGAACATGAGGGATGCATAATCCCTAAAACCTTCAGAAAGGAGAGGAAAATTTTATAGACATGAAACAAGTAATAAGAATGTACTGGGGCCAGGCATGCTGTCTCATGCCTGTAATCCCAGCACTTTGGGAGATAGAGGCAAATCACTTGAGGTCAGGAGTCTGAGACCAACCTGGCCAACATGGTGAAACCTTGTCTCTACTAAAACTATAAAAATTAGCTGCGTGTGGTGGCACATGCCTGCAATCCCAGCTACTTGGGAGGCTGAGGCAGGAGAATCCCTTGAACCTGGAGGCAGAGGTTGCAGTGAACCGAGATCGTGCCATTGCCCTCCAGCATGGGCAACAGAGTGAGACTTCGTCTCAAAAAAAAAAAAAAAAATATATATATATATATATATATATAGGATGTCTAATCCACACTGGACTAGAAGTCAACAAAACAATACCTGCAAACTGTTAAGAGTAAGTTACATTTACACCTAGAATTCTATAACCAAATAAGCTCCCAATTGAATGTGAGGGTAGAATAGAGGTATTTTGAGGCATGTATGTTCTCAAAAAATTTACCTCCAATGCACCCTCCTGCAAGAAGCTACTGAAGGATGTTTTTTACCAGAACAAAAGAATAACAAACCAAGACAGAGAAAGACCTAGGATCTAGGACACATGGACTCTAATTTAGGAGGGAGATGAAGTGTGAAGCCAAGTGTCAGGAGGAAACTGTGCAGTGGGCATATAATACAAAGAAGACTTTTGGGAGGGACATCTCCAAGAAAAACAAATAGAACTGATAGATTTTCTCATTTATTTGACCTTGCTGAGAAAGGAGTTTACTCTTCCCTTGGAAATGACGGTGAATTAGTGATAAGATCACAAGGCAAAGGGCAAAGCAAAGAGAACAAAGCTGGAAGCATCACATTACCTGTCTTCAACTGTACTACAAGGCAAAGGGCAAAATTAGAATTACTGATTGAGTGTCTATGTTCAGCTGTGCACGTATTGTCTTGATAAACATCTTAAACAACAGAAAACAGGGTTCAAGAGCAGAGAACCGGTCTGACCTCAAATTCACCAGGGTGGGTTTTTTTTCCCACCCTAATAAGCCTGAGCGTACGGCAGGAGACCAGGGCGTATTTCAGTCCTTATCTCAACAGCGTAAGACAGACACTCCCAGAGCAGCCGTTTATAGACCTCCCCCCAGGAATGCAGTCCTTCCCCAGGGTATTAATTATTAATATTCCTTGTTGGAAAAAGAATTCAGTGATATCTGTCCTATTTGCACGTCCGTTTATAGGCTCTCTGCAAAAAGAAAAATATAGCTCTATTGAATTAGTGATAGACACATAAAAAACAAAGCAAACTTCAAAAATAAAACAATATATAATCCTTGATTAAATCTTGGATTAAAACTTTTTAGGGCAGGTGTGGTGATCTGATCTGACAAGCAGATCACTTGAGTTCAGGAGTTCAAGATCAGGCTGGCCAACATGGTGAAACCCCATCTCTACTAAAAATACAAAAAAATTAACTGGGCATGGTGGCGGGCGCCTGTAATCCCAGCTATTTGGGAGGCTGGAGCAGGAGAATCACTTTATCTAGGGAAGTGGAGGCTGCAGTGAGCTAAGATCTCATCACTGCACTCTGACCTGGGCAACAGAGCGAGATTCCATCTCAAAAAATAAAAATAAAAATAAATAACTACAAAGGCATTACTGTGACAGTTGAGGAAATTTGAATAGGGAATATTCATCAGAAAATATTTTATGTTAATTTTTTTTTTTTTTTTTTTTTTGAGACAGAGTCTCGCTCTGTCACCCAGGCTGGAGTGCAGTGGCCTGATCTCAACTCACTGCAAGCTCCGCCTCCCAGGTTTACACCATTCTCCTGCCTCAGCCTCCTGAGTAGCTGGGACTACAGGCACCTGCCACCTTGCCTGGCTAGTTTTTTGTATTTTTTTTAGTAGAGACAGGGTTTCAGCATGTTAGCCAGGATGGTCTTGATCTCCTGACCTCGTGATCTGCCTGTCTTGGCCTCCCAAAGTGCTGGGATTACAGGCTTGAGATGTTAATTTTTTTTAACTTTTATTTTAGGTTGAGTGGTACATGTGCAGGTTTGGTATATAAGTAAATTACATGTACACAGTAGGTAGCTTTTTGATCCTCACTCTCCTCCCACCATCCCCTGTCAAGTAGGCCCCAGTGTCTCTTGTTCCCTTTGTGTCCATATGTATTCAATGTTTAGTTCCCACTTATAAATGTGAACATACAGTATTTGATTTTGTGTTCTGTTGCGGGAAGTCAGGGACCCTGAATAGAGGGACCGGCTGGAGCCACAGCAGAATAACTTAAATTGTGAAGATTTCATGGACCTATATCAGTTCCCAAAATTAATACTTTTATAATTTCTTATGCCTGTCTTTACAGCAATCTCTGAACATAAATTGTGAAGATTTCATGGACATTTATCAGTTCCCAAATAATACTCTTATAATTTCTCATGCCTGTCTTTACTTTAATCTTTTTTTTTTTTTTTTTTTTTTTTGAGAAGGAGTCTCGCTCTGTCACCCAGGCTGGAGTGCAGTGGCCTGATCTCAGCTCACTGCAAGCTCCGCCTCCCGGGTTCATCCCATTCTCCTGCCTCAGCCTATCTTTGTAAGCTGAGAATGCATGTCACCTCAGGACCACTATTGTACAAATTGTAAAACATGTGGGTTTGAACAATATTAAATCAGTGCACCTTGAAAAAGAACAGAGTAACAGCAATTTTCAGGGAACACGGGAAGACAACCATAAGGTCTGACTGCCTGCAGGGTCAGGCAGAATAGAGCTATATTTTTCTTTTTGCAGAGAGCCTATAAATGGATGTGCAAATATCCATTTATCACTGAATTCTTTCCCTAGCAAGGAATATTAATAATTAATACCCTGGAGAATGAATGCATTCCTGGGGGGAGGTCTATAAACGGCTGCTCTGGGAGTGTCTGTCTTATGCTGTTGAGATAAGGACTGAAATACACCCTGGTCTCCTGCCATACACTCAGGCTTATTAGGTGGGAAAAAAATCCCACCCTGGTGAATTTAAGGTCAGACCAGTTCTCTGCTCTTGAACCCTGTTTTCTGTTGTTTAAGATGTTTCCCAAGACAATACGTGCACAGCTGAACATAGACGCTCATCAGTAATTCTAATTTTGCCCTTTGCCTTGTAGTACAGTTTGAAGACAGGTAATGTGATGCTTCCAGCTTTGTTCTCTTTGCTTTGCCCTTTGCCTTGTGATCTTTATTGGCCTCAGAAGCATGTGATCTTTGTGACCTACTCCCTGTTCATACAACCCCTCCCCTTTTAAAGTCCTTAATAAAGACCTGCTGGTTTTGCGGCTCAGGCAGACATCACAGACCTACTGATATGTGATGTCACCCTTGGCGGCCCAGCTTTAAAATTCCTCTCTTTGTTCTCTTTCTATTTATTTCTCAGACCGGCTGACACTTAGGGAAAATAGAAAGAACCTACATTGAAATATTGGGGTCTGGTTCGCCTGATACTGTTCCTTAGACTAATGGCCTCTAGCTCCATCCATGTTGCTGCAAAGGACATGATCTCATTCTTTTTCATGGCTGTGTATTATCCCATGGTGTACACATACATTTTCTTTGTTCAGTCTACTATTGATGAGCATATAGGTTGCTTCCATGTCTTTGCTATTGTGAATAGTGCTGTGATGAACACACATGTGCATATGTCTTTATAGTACAGTAATTTATATTACTTTGGGTATATATACCCAATAATGGGATTGCTGGGTCAAATAGTAATTGTTTTGAGTACTTTGAGAAATCACCACACTGCTTTCCACAATGGCTGAACTAATTTACATTCTCGCCAGCAAGCAGTGTATACATGTCCCCTTTTCTCTGCGACCATGCCAGCATCTGCTATTTTCTGACTTTTTTTTTTAAACTTTTGTTTTGGAATTTTCTTTTTTAAATTTTATAGTTATTTCTGGGGTACATGTATAGGATGTGCAGGTTTGTTACACAGATAAACATGTGCCCTGGTGGTTTGCTACACCTATCAACCCATCACCTAAGTATTAAGCCCCACGTGCATTAGTTATTTTTCCTGATGCTCTCCTTGCCCCCATCCCCACTCTGACAGGTCCCAGTGTGTGTTGTTCCCTTCCCTGTGTCCATGTGTTCTCATTGTTCAGCTCTCACTTATGAGTGAGAACATGTGGTGTTTGGTTTTCTGTTCCTGTATTGGTTTGCTGAGGATAATGGCTTCCAATTCTATCCATTTCCCTGCAAAGGACTTGATCTCGTTGCTTTTTATGGCTGCATCATATTCCATTGTGTATTCTAACTGGGGTGAGATGGTATCTCATTGTGGTTTTTATTTGCGTTTTTCTAATCACTAGTAATATTGAGCATTTTTTCATATGCTTGTTGGCCATGTGTATGTCTTTTTTTGAAAAGTGTCTGTTCATGTTC
Organism: Theropithecus gelada; assembly: GCF_003255815.1. Classification (NCBI taxonomy): domain Eukaryota; kingdom Metazoa; phylum Chordata; class Mammalia; order Primates; family Cercopithecidae; genus Theropithecus; species Theropithecus gelada. Next base: position 134,882,695 of record NC_037669.1, read on the forward strand.
TTTGCCCACTTTTTGATCAGGTTGTTTGGTTTTTGCTTGCTAATTTGTTTAAGTCCTTATAGATTCTGGATATTAGACCTTTGTCAAATATATAGTTTGCAAATATTTTCTCTCATTCTGAAGTTTATCTGCTTAGTCTGTTGATAATTTCTTTTGCTCTGCAGAAGCTCTTTAACTTAACTAGGTTCATTTGTCAATTTTTGTTTTTATTACAATTGCCTTTGGTGTTTTCATTGTGAAATCTTTGTCAGGTTCTATGTCCAGGATGGTATTTCCCAGGTTATCTTCCAGGGTTTTTATGTTTTTAGGTTTTACATTTAAGTCTTTAATCTATCTTGAGTTTATTTTTGTATATGATGTAAGAAGGGGTCCAGTTTCAGTGTTCTGCGTATAGTTAACCAGTTATCCCAGCACCATTTATTGAATAGGGAGTCTTTTCTCCATTGCTTGTTTTTGTCTGTTTTATCAAAGATCAGATGGTTTTAGATGTGCGGCCTTATTTCTGGGATCTCTATTCTGTTCCACTGGTCTGTGTATCTGTTTTTGTACCAGTATCATACTATTTTATTTACTGCAGCCTTGTAGTACACTTTGAAGACAGGTAATGTGATGCTTCCAGCTTTGTTCTTTTTGCTTAGGCTTGCTTGGGCTATGCAGGCTCTTTTTGGGTTCCAAATGAATTTTAAAATAGTTTTTTCTAATTCTGTGAAGAATATTATTAGTAATTTTATAGGAATAGCATTGAACCTGTAAATTGCTTTGGACAGTATGGCAATTTAACAATATCAATTCTTCCTATCTATGAGCATGGAATGTTTTTCTACTTGTTTGCATCATCTTTGATTTTGTTGAGCAGTGTTTTGTAATTCTCACTGTAGATATCTTTCATCTCTCTGCTTAGCTGTATTCCTAGGTATTTCACTCTTTTTGCAGCATTTGTGAATGGAGTTGTGTTCTTGATTTGGCTCTCAATTTGGATGTTGTTTGTGTACTAGAATGCTGCTGATTTTTGTATGTTAATTTTGTATCCAGAAACTTTGCTGAAGTTGTTTATCAGATCTAGGAGCTTTTGGGCAGAGACTGTGGGGTTTTCTAGGTATAGAATCATATCATCGTCAAACAGAGATAGCTTGACTTCCTCTCTGGTTGCCTTTTATTTCTCTCTTGCCTGATTGTTCTGCTAGGACTTTCAATACTATATCAAATAGGAATGGTGAGAGAGGACATCCTTGTCTTGTTCTGTTTTTCAAGGGGAATGCTTCCAGCTTTTGTCCATTCAGTACAATCTTGGCTTTGGGTTTGTTAAAGATGGCTCTTATTATTTTGAGATATGTTTCTTCCACACCTAGTTTTTTGAGGGTTTTTGACATGAAGGCATGTTGAATTTTATTGAAAGACTTCTTCATCTATTGAGATGATTATGTGGTTTTTGTTTTCAATTCTGCTTCTGCTCTAAATCGAAAAGTATCTGAGACAAGTCTAAATCAATTTAGAAAGTTTATCTTGCCAAGGTAAAGGACGTGCCCCTGACACAGCCTCCAGAAGTCCCAACCACATGTGCCCAACATGGTCAGGGCACAACTGGGTTTTACACATTTTAGGGAGATATGAGACATCAATTAATATATGTAAAATGTACATTGGTTCAGGCCAGAAAAGCAAGACAACTCAAAGCGAGGAGGGGATTTCCAGGTCATATGTAGATAAGAGACAACTGGTTGAATTCTTTTGAGTTCCTTTTCTTTTTTTTTTTTTTTTTTAACACTTTATGTTCTAGGCTACATGTGCACAATGTGCAGGTTTGTTATATATGTATACATGTGCCATGTTGGTGTGCTACACCCATTAACTCATCATTTACATTAGGTATATCTCCTGATGCTATCCCTCCCTCCTCCCCCCACCCCACAACAGGCCCCATTGTGTGATGTTCCCCTTCCTGTATCCAAGTGTTCTCATTGTTCAATTCCCACCTATGAGTGAGAACATGTGGTGTTTGGTTTTCTGTTCTTGCGATAGTTGCTGAGAATGATAGTTTCCAGCTGCATCCATGTCCCTACAAAGGACATGAACTCATCCTTTCTTATGCCTGCATAGTATTCCATGATGTATATATGCCACATTTTCTTAATCCAGTCTGTCATTGATGGACATTTGAGTTGGTTCCAAGTCTTTGTTATTGTGAATAGTGCCACAGTAAACATACGTATGCATGTGTATTTATAGCAGAATGGTTTATAATCCTTTGGGTATATACCCAGTAATGAGATGGCTGGGTCAAATGGTATTTCTAGTTCTAGATCCTTGAGGAATCACCACACTGTCTTTCACAATGGTTGAACTACTTCACAGTCCCACCAAAAGTGTAAAAGTTTTCCTATTTCTCCACATCCTCTTCAGCACCTATTGTGTCTTGACTTTTTAATGATTGCCATTCTAACTGGTGTGAGATGGTATCTCATTGTGGTTTTGATTTGCATTCTTCTGATGGCTAGTGATGATGAGCATTTTTTCATGTGTCTGTTGCCTGCATAAATGTCTTCTTTTGAGAAGTGTCTGTTCATATCCTTTGCCCACTTTTTGATGGGGTTGTTTGCTTTTTTCTTGTAAATTTGTTTGAGTTCTTTGTAGGTTCTGGATATTAGCCCTTTGTCAGATGAGTACATGGCAAAAATTTTCTCCCATTCTGTAGGTTGCCTGTTCATGCTGATGGTAGTTTCTTTCACTGTGCAGAAGCTCTTTAGTTTAATTAGATCCCATTTGTCAATTTTGACTTTTGTTGCCATTGCTTTTGGTGTTTTAGACATGAAGTCCTTGCCCATGCCTATGTCCTGAATGGTATTGCCTAGGTTTTCTTCTAGGGTTTTTATGGTTTTAGGTCTAATATTTAAGTCTCTAATCCATCTTGAATTAATTTTTGTATAAGGTGTAAGTAAGGGATCCAGTTTCAGCTTTCTACTTATGGCTACCCAGTTTTCCTAGCACCATTTATTAAATAGGGAATCCTTTCCCCATTTCTTGTTTCTGTCAGGTTTGTCAAAGATCAGATAGTTGTAGATGTGTGGTATTATTTCTGAGGGCTCTGTTCTGTTCCATTGGTCTATATCTCTGTTTTGGTACCAGTACCATGCTGTTTTGGTTACCGTAGCCTTGTAGTATAGTTTGAAGTCAGGTAGCGTGATGACTCCAGCTTTGTTCTTTTGGCTTAGGATTTTCTTGGCAATGCAGGCTCTTTTTTGGTTCCATATGAACTTTAAAGTAGTTTTTTCCAATTCTGTGAAGAAAGGCATTGGTAGCTTGATGGGGATGGCATTGAATCTATAAATTACCTTGGGCAGTATGGCCATTTTCACGATATTGATTATTCTATCCATGAGCATGGAATGTTCTTGCATTTGTTTGTGTCCTCTTTTATTTCACTGAGCAGTGGTTTGTAGCCCTCCTGGAAGAGGTCTTTCACATCCCCTGTAAGCTGGATTCCTAGGTATTTTATTTTCTTTGAAGCAATTGTGAATGGGAGTTCATTCATGATTTGGCTCTCTGTTTGTCTGTTATTGGTGTGTAAGAATGTTTGTGATTTTTGCACATTGATTTTGTATCCTGAGACTTTGCTGAAGTTACTTATCAGCTTAAGGAGATTTTGGGCTGAGACAATGGGGTTTTCTAAATATACAATCATGTCATCTGCAAACAGGGATAATTTGACTTCCTCTTTTCCTAATTTAATACCCTTTATATCTTTCTCTTGCCTGATTGCCCTAGCCAGAACTTCCAACACTATGTTGAATAGGAGTGGTGAGAGATAGCATCCCTGTCTTGTGCTAGTTTTCAAGGGGAATGCTTCCAGTTTTTGCCCATTCAGTATGATATTGGCTGTGGGTTTGTCATAAATAGCTCTTATTATTTTGAGATATGTTCCATCAATACCGAATTTCTTGAGAGTTTTTAGCATGAAGGGCTGTTGAATTTTGTGAAAGGTCTTTTCTGCATCTATTGAGATAATTGTGTGGTTTTGGTCTTTGGTTCTGTTTATATGCTGGATTATGTTTATTGGTTTGCATATGTTGAACCAACCTTGCATCCCAGGAATGAAACCCACTTGATCATGGTGGATAAGCTTTTTGATGTGCTGCTGGATTTGGTTTGCCAGGATTTTTGCATTGATGTTCATCAGGGATATTGGTCTAAAATTCTCTTTTTTTTGTTGTGTCTCTGCCAGGCTTTGGTATCAGGATGATGTTGGCCTCATAAAATGAGTTAGGGAAGATTCCCTCTTTTTCTATTGATTGGAATAGTTTCAGAAGGAATGGTAGCTTGATGGGGTACAGCTCCTCCTTGTACCTCTTGTAGAATTCAGCTGTGAATCCATCTGGTCCTGGACTTTTTTGGTTGGTAGAATATTAATTATTGCCTCAACTTCAGAGCCTGTTATTGGTCTATTCAGGGATTCAAATTCTTCCTGGTTTAGTCTTGGGAGAGTGTATGTGTCCAGGAATTTATCCATTTCTTCTAGGTTTTCTAGTTTATTTGCGTAGAGGTGTTTATAGTATTCACTGATGGTAGTTTTTGTTTCTGTTGGGTCGGTAGTGATATCCCCTTTATCATTTTTTATTGCATCTATTTGATTCTTCTCTCTTTTCTTCCTTATTAGTCTTGCTAGCGCTCTATCAATTTTGTTGATCTTTTCAAAAAAACCAGCTCCTGGATTTATTGATTTTTTGGAAGGGTTTTTTGTGTCTCTATCTCCTTCAGTTCTGCTCTAATCTTATTTCTTGCCTTCTGCTAGGTCCCCACTCTCTTCTAGCTTGTAGAGTTTCTGCCGAGAGATCTGCTGTTAGTCTGATGGGCTTCCCTTTGTGGGTAACCCGACCTTTCTCTCTGGCTGCCCTTAACATTTTTTCCTTCATTTCAACGTTGGTGAATCTGACAATTATGTGTCTTGGAGTTGCTCTTCTGGAGGAGTATCTTTGTGGTGTTCTCTGTATTTCCTGAGTTTGAATGTTGGCCTGCCTTGCTAGGTTAGGGAAGGTCTCCAGGATAATATCCTGCAGAGTGTTTTCCAACTTGGTTCCATTCTCCCTGTCACTTTCAAGTACACCAATCTGACGTAGATTTGGTCTTTTCACATAGTCCCATATTTCTTGGAGGCTTTGTTCATTTCTTTTTACTCTTTCTTCTCTAAACTTCTCCTCTCACTTCATTTCATTCATTTGATCTTCAATCACTGATACCCTTTCTTCCAGTTGATTGAGTCAGTTACTGAAGCTTGTGCATTTGTCATGTCGTTCTCGTGTCATGGTTTTCATCTCTATCAGGTCGTTTAAGGACTTCTCTACATTGGTTATTCTAGTTAGCCATTCATCAAATCTTTTTTCAAGGTTTTTAGTTTATTTATGCTGGGTTCATAGTTCCTCCTTTAGCTCAGAGAAGTCTGATCATCTGAAGCCTTCTTCTCTCAGCTCATCAAAGTCATTCTCTGTCCAGCTTTGTTCCACCGCTGGTAAGGAGCTGTCTTCCTTTGGAGGGGAAGAGGCACTCTGATTTTTAGAATTTTCAGCTTTTCTGCACTGCTCTTTCCCCATCTTTGTGGTCTTTGATGATGGTGATGTATAGATGGGGTTTGGTGTGGATGTCCTTTCTGTTTGTCAGTTTTCCTTCTAACAGTCAGGACCCTCAGCTGCAGGTCTGTTGGAGTTTGCTCGAGGCCCACTCCAGACCCTGTTTGCCTGGGTATCAGCAGCAGAGGCTGCAGAAGAGTGAATATTGCTGAACAGCAAATGTTGCTGTCTGATTATTCCTCTGGAAACTTCCTCTCAGAGGTGTACCCAGCTGTGTGAGGTGTAAGGTGTCAGTCTACCCTTAGTGGGGGATGTCTCCCAGTTAGATTACTCCAGAGTCAGGGACCCACTTGAGCAGACAGTCTGTCCGTTCTCAGATTTCAAACTCGGTGCTGGGAGAATCACTACTCTCTTCAAAGCTGTCAGACAGGGACATTTACATCTGCGAAGGTTTCTGCTGCCTGTTGTTTGGCTATGCCCTGTCCCCAGAGGTGGAGTCTACAGAGGCAGGCTGACCTCCTTGAGCTGTGGTGGGCTCCACCCAGTTCGAGCTTCCTGGCTACTTTGTTTACCTACTTAAGCCTCAGCAATGGCAGATGCCCCTCCTGCAGCCTCACTGCTGCCTTGTAGTTAGATATCAGGCTGCTGTGCTAGCAATGAGGGAGGCTGCATGGGCATGGGACCCTCTGAACCAGGCACGGGATATAATCTCCTGGTGTGCCATTTGCTAAGACCCTTAGTAAAGCACAGTCTTAGGGTGGGAGTGACCTGATTTTCCAGGTGTTGTGTGTCACAGTTTCCCTTGGCTAGGAAAGGGAATTCCCTTCCCGCTTACGCTTCCTGGGTGAGGCAATGCCTCGTCCTGCTTTGGCTCTTGCTCGTTGGACTGCACCCACTGTCCTGCACCCACTGTCTGACATGCCCCAGTGAGATGAAACTGGTATCTCAGTTGAAAATGCAGAAATCACCCGTCTTCTGTGTCACTCACACTGGGAGCTGGAGGCTTTAGCTGTTCCTATTTGGCCATCTTGGTGCCCCCTCTCTTTTGAGTTTCTGATTAGCCTTTCACTGAATGCACAATTTACAGGAATAGTCATTTATTCCTTAGTCTGGCTTAGTGAAATAATAGGGCAAATGGAGCAATCAGATATGCATTTATCTCACAAGAGCAGAAGGATTACTTTGAGTTCTGCCTGTCCTTTGTCTACAAGGAATTTCCCTGTGGGCAAATTGTGAGGGAGGTATGCAGCCGTTTTATATTTGTAGCTATCTTATTTAGGAATAGAATGGGAGGCAAGTTTTCCCTAAGCAGTTGCCAGCTTGACTTTTCCCTTTGGCTTAATGATTTTGGGGTCCTGAGATTTATTTTCCTTTCACAATGTGATGAATCATGCTTACTGATTTACATATGCTGAGCCAACTTTGCAACTTCACAGCTTTTTGATGTGCTGCTAGATTCAGTCTGCTTATTTTGTTGAGGATTTTTGCATCTGTGCTCATCAAGGATGTTGGCCTGAAGTTTTCTTTTCTTCTTGTGTCTTTGCTTTGTTTTGGTATCAGGATAATGCTGGCCTTATAGAGTGTGTTAGAGACCATTCAAATTTTTGGAATGGTTTCAACAGGAATGATACTGCTTTTCTTTATACATCTGGTAGAATTCAGCTGTGAATCTATATCTAGTCCTGGACTTTTCTGTTTGGTAGGCTTTTTATTACTGATTCAATTTCAGAATTCATTATTGGTCTGTTCAGATTCAATTTCTTTAATTTTGGGAGGTTGTGTTTTTCCATCAATTTATCCATTTCTCTGAGTTTTCTGACTTGTGTGCACAGAGGTGTTTGAAGTAGTCCCTGAGGGTTTTTGTATTTCTGTGGGGTTGGTGGTAACATCCCCTTTGTCATTTCTGATTGTGTTATTTGGATCTTCTCCCTTTTTCTCTTTGTTAGTCTAGATAGCAGTCTATCTTATTTATTATTTCAAAAATCCAACTCCTGGACTCATTGTTTTTACTTTTTTTTTGCATTTTGATTTCCTTCATTTCAGCTTTGATTTAGGTTATTTCTTGCATTCTGCTAGCTTTAGGTTTGGTTTGCTCTTCTTTCTCTAGTTCCTCAAGGTGTGATGGTAGGTTGTTAATTTGAGATCTCTCTAACTTTGATGTGGGCATTTAGCATTATAAACTTCCCACTTAACACTGCTTTAGCTGCATCCCTGGGATTCTGGTATGTTGTATCTTTGTTCTCATTAGTTTCAAAGAATTTCTTGATTTCTGCCTTAATTTCATTGTTCACCCAAAAGTCATTCAGGAGCACATTGTTTAATTTCCATGTGATCATATGGTTTCGTTTTGAGAGATTCTCTTTCTTTCTTTCTTTCTTTCTTTTCTTTTTCTTTTTTTTTTCTTTTTTAGAGTTGAGGTCTCAGTATGCTGTCCAAGTTAGTTGTAAATTCCTGGGTTCAAGCGATCCTCCTGCCTCAGCTTCCCAAAGTGCTGGGGTTATAGGTATGAGCTAGTGCACCTGCCTGTGAGCCTGTGATTTTCTTAGTATTGATTTCTGCTTTTATTGCGCTGTGATCGAAGAGCGCTGTGATCCAAATTTTGGATTTTGTGAATTTGCTGAAGATTGTTTCATGGCCAGTTGTGTGGTCAATGTTAGAGTATGTGCCATATGCAGATGAGAGGAATGTATACTCTGTTGTTTTGAGGTGGAGAATTCTGTAGATATCTATTAGGTCCATTTGGTCGAGTGTAAAGTTCAGGTCCTCAATATCTTTGTTAGTTTTCTTCCCCACTGATCTATCTAATACTGTCAGTCGGGTGTTGGAGTTTGTAACTATTATTTTGTGGTTATCTAAGTCTCTTCATAGATCTTTAAGAGCTTGCTTTATGAATCTGGGTGCTCCTGTGTTGGGTGCATATATATTTAGGATAGTTAGGTCTTCTTGTTGAATTGACCCTTTTATTATTATGTAATGCCCTGTTTAAAAATTTTCTTCATTGATTTAAAGTCCGTTTTGTCTGAAATTAGAATAACAACCCTTGCTTTTTTCTGTTTTCCATTTGCCTGGTAAATTTTTCTCCATCCCTTTACTTCGAGCCTATAAGTGTCATTGCATGTGACATGCGTCTCTTGAAGTCAGTATACCATTGGGTCTTGCTTCTTTATCCAACTTGGCACTCTGTGCCTTTTAATTGAGGCATTGAGCCCATTTACATTCAAGGTTAGTATTCATATGTGCAGATTTGATCCTGTCATCATGTTGTTAGCTGGTTATTTTGCAGACTTGTTTGTGTGATTGCTTTATAGTGTCAATGATCTGTGTACTTAAGTGTCTTTTTCTAGTGGCCAGTAATGGTCTTTTCTTTCCATATGTAGCACTCCCTTAAGGACCTCTTGTAAGGCAAGTCTGGTGGTAACAAACGTCCTTAATGTTTGCTTGTCTGAAAGGGATCTTATTTCTCCCTGGCTTATCATAGTTATCTTAATCTTAGTTTGGCTGATATAAAGTTTTCAGTTGGAATTTTTCTTTTAGAATACTGAATATAGGCCCCCAATCTCTTCTGGCTTATAGCGTTTCTGCTGAAAGGTCTGCTGTTAGCCTGATGGAGTTCCCTTTGTAGGTGACCTGCCCCTCCTCTCTAGCGGCCTTTAACATTTTTTCTTTCATTTTGACCTTGGAGAACCTGAGGACTATGTGTCTTGGGGATGGTTGTCTTGTGTAGTATCTCACAGGGGTTCTCTTCACTTCCTGAATTTGAATTTTGGTTCCTCCAGCAGGGTTGGGAAAAGTTCCATGGATATATCCTGAAAGATGTTTCCCAACTTGCTTTCCTTCACTCTCTCTTTCAGAGATACCAAGGAGTCATGGGTTTCTTCTCTTTACATGATCCCATATTTCTCAGAAGTTTTGCTCATTATTCTTTAATCTTGTTTTCTTCATTTTTATCTGAGTTATTTTGAAGAACCAGTCTTAAACTCTGAGATTCTTTCCTCAAGTTTGTCAATTATCTGTTAATATTGCAATTATATTCTGGAATTCTTTAAGTGACTTTTTCAGCTCCATCAGATCAGTATGGTTCTTTCTTAAAATAGCTGTTTTGTATTTTATCACCTGCATCATTTTATTGTATGCCGTAGAATCCTTGGATTGAGTTTCAAGTTTCTCCTGAATCTCAATTATCTTTATTTCTATCCATATTCTGAATTCTAATTCTGTCACTTCAGCTGTTTCAGCCTGCTTAAGAACCACTGCTGGGGAACTAGTGTGGTCATTTGGAGATAAGAAGACACTATGGCTTTCTGAGTTGCCAGAATTCCTGTGCTGGTTCTTTCTCATTTGCATGGGCTGATATTCCTACAATATCTGAAGTTGCTGTCCTTTGGATGAGTTTTAATTTTTTTTGCTTTTATCTTCTTTGATGCCCTTGGGAGTTTCATTGTTATATAAGGTGGGTTAAGTTGACTGTCTTCATTTCTGGAAGATTTTAGGAGACCATGGATCAGCTCAGCACTTCTGGGATGCATGCTATCACTCTGGGGGGCTGGTACCGGGCCCCTGGCTTTGTCCTTTGGCTGCTGGAGGTTAGGACCACTGGCAACAATACTCCAGGGGTTGACGCCAGCAAAAGTGCTTCTTTGGGGCAGTGGTAGCAGGATCTATGCTTGTTCACAAATGCCAACAACAGTGGCAGCAAGGCGGGGGCCATGCTCGGCAGCTTAGGTGGGGTGCTGGTGGGCTTGGGGGCACTCGCCTTTTTGTACACATTCACACTGGTACTGGTGTGTGCACAGGGAGAAGGCACTGGTGGGGACAGTGCTATCGGCTCCATGTGTGTGTTTTTACTCGCAGCAGCAGCAATGGTAGCACAGGGTGGGGGACAGGGCCACTGGCCTCCATGCACTCACATCAGCAACAGTGGCATGGTGGGGTACATGTGCACACCCATGCCAGAGAAGGAGGGCAGGCACCATGCTGGCTAAGCAGTGTGGAGTGGACTTGGGCAAATGAGTGCAGGCAAAGTGACACGAAGGAGGCTGCAGTCAGGGGAGGATGTGGGTGGGTTGGTGCACACTGGCACAGGCTGCTTTTTTGGAGCTCTCTGATGGTATGACAACAAAGGATCTATGATATGGATCCACAAAACGCACCTTATTTGGGCATCTGAGGTTGCACTACAAGCAGACTTGGACAGGCCAAGAAGAGTCTAGCAGACAGTGGGGCACTCAGATAAGACTGGTCACATCTCATAGGCAAGACGGTCCTGCTCTGTTCAGGTTCGATAGCTCCTGTAAGGCTAAACTCTCCTAGGGGAGCATGGTGAGCCTTGAGAGATGGGCATCCCTGGCCATGCTCCACTTCAGACACTCCTGCACCAAACCCCCTGGGCTCCTTGCAGGCTGGAGTCCTGCCTCTACTACCTCTCTAAGCAGCTATCCTTGACAGCTTAAGTGTCCATGGCGGTCATGGGGTCTTCGGCTGCCAGGATTCCAGAGGTCCATGGTGAGGGTGGGTCAGTCCTTGCCCATTCAACTCATCCTTTCCCCAAGAGTCATTGGGGGCCAGGAATAAATCCTAGTGTGCAGTAGCCCCATGCAGTGCTCCCAGCTTCCTCTCCCTTCAGCTGAGTATCTGTGTCCTCCCTCTGTCCACTCTTAATGCCTTTCCTCCAAAGATCTGCCAAATGCGTTCAAGTCTTCCTGATGTCCCGGTCCCTCAGTGACAGATGTTCCTCCTGGCTGCCTCTAGTTGGCCATATTGAACCTTAAGTTTCTTAGGGATAATAAAGGTAATTGTGGTTAAGTGTATTTAAATCACCAGCATGGGTAATAGAAAAGGAAGAAGAAAAACAAAAAGACTTTTCACCAAAAAGGTAAGCCTGAAGGAATGAATACTTTCCTTGTGGGAGAAAAGGCATTCCAGGCCAAGGTTACACAAGTAGGAAGGTACAGGATGAGGACAAAACATGAGGTCTTTCAGTCATTGGACAAACATTGTATGAGGACTACTATAGGCATAATTCTTAGCACCGAGATTGTGTGAGAGCAGTGAACAAGCACCGAGAGCAGTGAACAAGGGCCAACCTCCCTGCCTTAGCGGTTTTGCATTCTAGTGCTGGGGGTGGAAGGAGGGCTGGAGAGGACAGATAATAATGATGAGTGGTGAGCTTTCTAGGCAGAAGAAACTCCCTACTGAAGTATCCTAAGGAAAAGTGTGTCCAGGTGTGTCGGAACAATAGCTGGGAAGTCAATGTGCTTAGAAGGGATGAATCTATGAGAGAACAGCAGGAGAGAAGTTTCCAGAATTATTGAGAGAGTTTTAGGACATGATTTAAATTTTGGCTTTTATTAATAGGATGAACTTGTTAAGGAGAAGAATGGGGTGAGCTGACCCAGTGATAAAGCTGTTAAAAGAATCACTTTGGCTTCTGTGTTGAGAACAGACTTCAGGGAATGTGGGTAAAGGCAGAAAAGCCAATTAAGAGGCCACTGTGTCACAGCTGCTGATGGGCTGGGAAAGGTAAAGTGTGAGAATTAACCAATGGTAGAGCAGTCACAGTGACCTTGATAGGAGCAGGTCTACTGAGGCGGCAAGGGTGAAACCTGGTTTGAGTGGGTCCAATAAAGAATGAAAAGAGAGGATTAGGAAAATGTTGAGATGTGTCTATTCCATTTAGTGCTGCAATAAAGAAATCTGAGACTGGATAACTTATAAATAAAATAAATCTGGCTGGGTGCAGTGGCTCAGGCCTATAATCCAAGCACTTTGGGAAGCCAAGGCAGGGAAATTACTTGAGTCCAGGAGTTTTGAGACCAGCCTAGATAACATAGCAAAACCCTTTCTCTACAAAAAAAATTTAAAAATTAGCCAAGTATGGTGGCACGCACCTGTAATCCCAGCTACTAGAGGCTGAGGTGGGAGAATCAGTTGAGCCTGGGAGGTCAAGGCTGCAGTGAGCTGAGATGGTGCCACTGCACTCCAACCTGGGTGACAGAGCAAGACCCTGTCTCAAAAAAAAAAAAAAAGAAAAAAGAAAGAAAAAAGAAAAATATTTTATTTGGCTCACAATTCTGGTGATTGGAAAATTCAAGACTGGACATCTGCATCTCAAGCTGCTTCCACTCAGAGCAGAAGGCAGAAGGGGAGCCAGTGTGTACAGAGATCACACAGCCAGAGAGGAAGCAAGGTAGCGGATGGGGGGCAGCGGGTAGAAAGTGTCAGCCTCTTGTGAACAACCAGCTCTCCCAGAAACTAGTAGAGTGAGAACTCACCATTAAGGAAGGGCACTAAGCTATTCATGAGGAATCTACCTTCAAGATCCAAGCACCTCCCATTAGGACACATCTCCAACACTGGGGGTCAAATATCAACATGAAGTCTGGAGGGGACAAATAAACCACATCCAAACCATAGCAAGGTGTTTGGCTGTGTAAAAAAAATCAACCAGGAAAATGGGGCAGTAGCTAGAGCAGATGAGAGATCAAAAGAGAGGCTTAATTTTTAATTAGACAAAGTACAGATTGTGTACTGATGAACAATCCATTGATTGATAATGATATTAACTGACTGATATTGATTAATATATAATTAATATCAATTGAGTGAGTTGGGAGTCTGTGGGAGGTGGATCACTTGAGGCCAGGAGTTTGAGACCAGCCTGGGTGACGGAGCGAGACCCTATCTCAAAGTCAACTGATAATACAGAAGGAGGGAACAATTGCTGCTGTAATTACCTTGAATAAATGAAAGAAGAAGAGCTGTTGGGCACACATGAAGGGGCTGCTCTTAGCTAGGATCATGGACAGTCCACCCACAGAAACATCAGGGAAGGCAGAGTATGTAGACCCAGGTGCAGAAGGTGAGTGGACAGGTGGTGATCGCCAAGGAGGTCTATTCAGATCACTCCTGTTTTCTTAAGGAAACTGACAGAGTGATGATGGGAGAGGTATGAGAGGTCAGAAGAAAGAAGGGAAGGTGTGAAAACTAGGTATCCAGGAGAGTGTGTTTATTATCAGAATGGTTATCTAGGAGAAGGTGAATGTTCCAGGGAAATGAGCGGTCGCCACACAGAATTAAGGGCCCACTCAAGGTTGGGGTCATTCAGAGTGAACCCGGGAAGCATGGTTGTGTGTCTTTCTGCAATTATATTACGCTGGGTGGGTTTAGTTGGGTGCTGAGAGTTATGCAAGGGAGTTATTATAATGACTCATCATGGGATTTAAACCAGGTAAAGAGAATAGTGAGAATATAATGTGGGGTGAAAAGAACTAGGAAGAGTGAGCTGCAAAGATTAGAGGTGGTAAAGTAAGACTGAGATGATGGCTTGAATGTGAGATGACACAGTTTAAAGTAGGTCCACGGGAATAGAGTGGCTGCTACAGAGACAGAACAAATTTGTTGGAAAAGGGGAAGTCAAAGAACCATGAAATCTAGCTACTGGAAGATCATCTACTTGGATGCTGAAATCAGTGTCACTTCAGAGAATGGCAGTGAACCTGAAGGTAAAAATCTTCAAAAAAACAGGGAGAAGAACTCAGGAGGTTCATAAATGTTTGTACTGTGGAATAATAGAGTATGCCAATCTGCTAATGTGATACTAAAAACTGGGGTAGGGATAGGGTGGAGGGGGGAATATGGTCCAGAAGTGACCAGAAGGAGAAGGGAGGACTTCCACTCTGCTTCAGAGTCAGGGGTAGGAGGCCTATGAACTGCCACACTAGAGAGGGCCACAAGGGAGCAGCATCCTCAGGACGAACAGAGTTTCTATTATAGCAAAACGGAGACTAGAAGGAATTTGCTTCGGGTGACCAGGTTTAGCAATACTAAAGCATCAAAACATAACATCCAGTATGAGGGTGGTAGTGTATGCCCATAATCCCTTTCTGAGGCTGAAGGCAGAATCATGTAAGCCCAGGCTCATGCTCGCTCTCTCTCTCACTGTCTTTGTGTGTGTGTGTGTGTGTATGTGTGTAAATATATAGGGTTTAAGTATATATAAAATACATAGTTTATATATATAATACAGAGTATATGTCTATTATATATATATAACCATATATAATGTCAAAGTCATTCTGACAAAATTATGTATAATTCACCGTATTTTCTGAGGCAAAATATATTTAGTATCCAAACCTGTAACACAGTCACAACTCTTATTTTCCAAGCAGATCATGATAAACATTATATTCTATAGGAACATCTCCATACCCAAGATGATACCTGCTGATAAAACGTTGAGAATCATGGCAGAGGAAGGTGATCCAGAATTGTCTCTGAGGTGGAACCAGACAAGATGCTGGGAAAGACGGAGAGACCAGAGTAGACAGACTCTCAAGGGTTTGTTTTAGGGGACAGGGAGGATGAATATGCCAATGAAGGAGATGGGGAAGAGGACAAGGAGATATAAATGCTTCATTGAAATATGTTATATTTGAGATGCCTTTAGGCTAACAAGTTGGGATGTCCAGGAGCCACCAGAAAAAGGAATCTAGAATTCATAGAGTAATGAGGCTGGAGAGACAGATTTAGGAGTCATGATACAGGTATGTGGCAGCTGAAATAGATGAGTGGGTGAAACTTCTCAGTCTTGGGCTCCAGAGGTGACGGAACAGCAGCTCACTTAGCAGTAGCCAGCCCATGCTAACTACTAAAAAAAAATCTCGTAATGCGTTGTCTATTTTGAGTCAAAACACATTTATTTTATTTTATTATTATTATTATTATTTTTCTTGAGACGGAGTTTTGCTCTTGTTGCCCAGGCTGCAGTGCAACGGTGTGATCTCAGTTCACGACAACCTCCGCCTCCTGGGTTCAAGCGATCCTCCTGCCTCAGCCTCCCGAGTAGCTGGGATTACAGGCATGAACCACCATGCCCGGCTAATTTTGTTGTAATTTTAGTAGAGACAGAGTTTCTTCATGTTGGTCAGGCTGGTCTCGAACTCTCGACCTCGGTGATCCACCTGCCTCAGCCTCCCAAAGTGCTGGAACTACAGGCATGAGCCACCGTGCCCTGCCCAAAACATATTTAATATCTACTCCTGTAATAGGTGTGAGCAAGTTTTTGGATGTTGAGGCAGACTGGGGGTTACCATGCTCAGCCACATTGGATCTTATGGCAAAAAAAAAAAAAAAAAAATCAGTAACACTGATCCTATCTGTATTGTTCAACAATGCCTCCAAAAAATTCATGTCTACCCAGAGCCTCAGAATGTGATCTTATTTGGAAACGGTCTTTGCAAATATAATTATTTAAAATGAGGTCCTATTGGATTACGATGGGCCCTAAGTCCAGTGGCTGGTGTCCTCAAAAGAAAAGGAGAGGACACAGAGACACATAGAGAAGAACTCGTGATGATGGAGGTGCAGATGAGTGGAGACAAGCTAACAAACACCAAGGATTGCTGGCAATGACCCGAAGCTAGCAGACAGGCATGAGGTTTCCTCCTGAGAGCCCCGGCCTCCAGAACTGACAGAAAAGAAATGTATGTTCTTTTAAGCCACCCAGTTTTGGGTACTTTGTTACAGCAGCCCTAGGAAAATAATATGCTGTCTTTATCTAAAACTTTGATATTTGATTATAGATTGCTTGGCATTAGATTTAATTTTCTTTAATACTTCACGAAAATATTCATTTGGATTACTGAGTTTTCAGCACAGCCTTAAATTTTACAGCTGAAGCAAGTGCCTCACTCACCTCGTCCTAGTCCCAGCCTTGGGAATGTTTTAATTACTTTTATTAAGATATCAACAGGCAAGTTTCCTCTCAGTCTATTTCCAGACATACATATATATCCAAATAATAAAGAGTAAAAGCAAGCATGATTTCTAAATAAAAGGGCTTTCAACAGGGCATGATTACATGTTCTCCCTTACTGAAGAAACACACCTCGTCTCAGAAGGGATACAGATATTGGCATACCTTGTTTAAAAACAGCAGCCACAGTCTGTTAATTCCATCTGCTTCCCATGAGAAAGAAAAATCACCCCATGGCAGTTTAACTGACCTTCACCCACATGTAGGGGGTTTTATGAATATGTAGTCCCTTTGGGAAAATATCTAAAGAAAAATTCTTCAGAGTTGAATATGAGTATAAGAGGGCTGAATAAAGTAAGCGGCAGTTTTTAAACAGGGTCGTAAGTTTTTTTATACTCTTCATGGAGAGGTAGAGGGGGTAGCATCTATGGCCACACCTCTTGACTATGGGCAGGCTTGTGACTGCTTCAACCAACAGACTACTGTGGACGTGATACCGAAGCTTGGTATTATATTAGGCAATGCAGCCTTGTGCACTAGAACACTCAGGCTTGGAATCCTGAACTGCCTGGTAAAAAGTCTGACTACCCTGAGATCACTAGCTGTAAGGAAACCAAATCATATAAGGCAGCCAGGTATGAGTGTTCCCATCAGCGATTCTAGTCTTTGAGCCAGCCCAGCTTAAGAGATGAGACCTCCAGCCAGCGCCGAGCGATGGGCATTTCTCGGGACAACTGGCACAAGCGCCGCAAAACCGGGGGCAAGAGAAAGCCCTACCACAAGAAGCGGAAGTATGAGTTGGGGCGCCCGGCTGCCAACACCAAGATTGGCCCCCGCCACATCCACACAGTCCGTGTGCGGGGAGGTAACAAGAAATACCGTGCCCTGAGGCTGGACGTAGGGAATTTCTCCTGGGGCTCAGAGTGTTGTACTCGTAAAACAAGGATCATCGATGTTGTCTACAATGCATCTAATAATGAGCTGGTCCGTACCAAGACTCTGGTGAAGAATTGCATCGTGCTTATCGACAGCACACCGTACCGACAGTGGTACGAGTCCCACTACGCGCTGCCCCTGGGCCGCAAGAAGGGAGCCAAGCTGACTCCTGAAGAAGAAGAGATTTTAAACAAAAAAAGATCTAAAAAAATTCAGAAGAAATATGATGAAAGGAAAAAGAATGCCAAAATCAGCAGTCTCCTGGAGGAGCAGTTCCAGCAGGGCAAGCTTCTTGCGTGCATTGCTTCCAGGCCGGGACAGTGTGGCCGAGCAGATGGTTATGTGCTAGAGGGCAAAGAGTTGGAGTTCTATCTTAGGAAAATCAAAGCCCGGAAAGGCAAATAAATCCTCGTTTTGTCTTCACCCGTGTAATAAAGGTGTTTATTGTTCTGTTCAAAAAAAAAAAAAAAAAAAAAAAAAAGAGATGAGACCTGACCCCACAAGAAGGGGAGATTATTCCTGTCGTGTCTGATGTGAATTGCCCCAAAATCCATGAACATAAGAAATGGTTGTTTCAAGATGCTTAATTTGGGCCAATCTGCTATGTAGCGATAGTAGCTGCAACAGAGTATGACAGTCAAAGATATTTGTATCAATATGAATTAACAGATTAATTATCCAAAATGTTTCAATCATCTACAGAATAGATGTTTGAAAGTTCACAATACTTTGGAATAAAATATTTTCTAAATAATCTGAAGTAAAACATTATTTGCAAACATGCAAATACATGTTGACCCACAAGAGGTTTTCCATTATAGCTTCACAGTAATTAAACATACAAAGACCAATCCCTTGCTCATCTTTCTGTTCAAATTGTTTAATTGTGAGAGCTTCTGTCTTCTTTGTAAGACAAAAGGATAAGGTTAATAAACCTTGTCCTTTGAACTCTTGTTTCAAATTTTATCCCCTAAGTGTAGATGTTGTTAAAATGTACTCTCAAGCTTCCCAATAATGGAGTTGGCTAGCACTTTTCTGGTGAGGATATTATTTCATGTCTGTATGTTCTAAAGTTCTAGCAGTATAACACTATTGCTGATTTTAAAGACTGATACAGTCATGTTTGTTTTTTTTGTTTTTTGTTTTTTAATTATACTTTAAGTTCTAGGGTACATGTGCATAACGTGCAGGTTTGTTACATATGTATACTTGTGCCATGTTGGTGTGCTGCACCCATCAACTCGTCAGCACCCATCAACTCGTCATTTACATCAGGTATAACTCCCAAAGCAATCCCTCCCCCCTCCCCCCTCCCCATGATAGGCCCTTATGCAGCCATAAAAAAGGATGAGTTTGTGTCCTTTGTAGGGACATGGATGCAGCTGGAAACCATCATTCTTAGCAAACTATCACAAGAACAGAAATGTTTGTTTTTTAAAACTACAAAAATTAAATTAACCCCCAACAATGCTCCTACTTCCCCCTCCCCATTAAAATGCTGTATACAGTAAGGACAATAAAGTCCTATACATAGATAAAACTGTCCTTGGAATAAACAAGCTTCATATTTCTACCATCCTGGGATCCAGGTTTCCAACTACTTTATGGTTCACTTATAAACTTAAAGAACCACCACCTTGGAAGGTAGAATTTTTTGAAAAAGAGAACAAGATCGAATAATGGTGCTACTGTGATTTGTAGAGGTCAGGGCAAAAATAAAGCATTATACAAATAAGGGAATAATTTGTCCTAACATAAATGTTTAGATTGAAGATCATAGAGTACCATCATTTGTCTCCACTATCCAACTACCAAATGTCACCAAAATGAACAATTATCTTTAAATTATGGAATACACAGCAGTTTATTTTCTTTCAATATAGGCTCCTGAAACATAAATCAAACTTCAGGAATACCTTCAAATACTTTATCAAAATATATGTTCCAATCAATTTCTGCAAGTTACTGTTGACCAAGCAGAATTACCAACACCAAAGAAACAAATTGGGGCGGGCACAGTGGCTCACACCTGTAATCCCAACACTTTGGGAGGTCAAGGCGGGCAAATGATTTGAGACAAGGAACTTGGGACCAGCCTGGCCAACACGGTGAGACCCCACCTCTACTAAAAATACAAAAATTAGTCAGATGTAGTGGCGCCTGCCTGTAGTCCCAGCTACTGGGGAGTCTGACGCACTGAGAACCGCTTAAACCTGGGAGTCGGAGGCTGCAGTCAGCGGAGACCTGACCACTGCACCCCAGCTTGGGCAACAGAGCGAGACTGTCACAAATGAAAGAAAGAGATAGAGAGAGAAATTGGGAATAAAACAGCACACTTTCGTCAGTTGTTATGTTTTAGTAAATTCTATTATTCATTGTAAATTGGAAATTTGTTCTTTAATTACATGTTCAGAGACTAGAAAATTGGAAATAGCAGCCACAGTTCTGCCTTCTTGGAGGCGTCTAGTCTTAGACAAGTAACCTTCTGGGTTTTAGCTTCCCAACTGTAGATCAAAGATAACAACATCCACTGGCAGAACTGGGTACAGGTGCCATCACACTGAAAAGGCTACTGAAAAGGGCATGCAGTCTGAAAACACTGATATTTTATTATTTCATAGAATAGTTCACAATACTTTGTCATTGAATAGACAGTGAACGCCTGTGATTACTTTGGGGATGGCTAAAGCTACAGATTTATTCCTAAAAGACCCAAATCATCTAAGGAAATGCATTACAGATGAATATACAAAGATTGATTGGAAATATGCGCTTCCTAGATTTTGTAGAATCCACAGACATATTATTTGGAACTGAGTTTTGCAACATTTTAAGTACCTCTCTGCTTATATGGATGGTTTTTCTCCTGTTTCTGGTTTTTTTTGTTTTTGTTTTTGTTTTGAGACTGGATCTCACTCTGTTGCTCAGGCTAGAGTGCAGTGGTGCAAAGGGTCCTCCGCCTCAGCCTCCCAAAGTGCTGGGATTACAGGCATGCGCCACAGACCCAGGCCCTCTGGTTCTAATTAACTCCCTACACACACTGCGCTCCCTCTTCTACTGAACCCATGTCTCCCTCTCTTTGCTTCACCATTCACACACACTCCTACTTTCACAGGATAGCTGTGGAAGAAAATAGAGGGCAGCTTTTACTAGAGGAAGTTTTATGTCTATCTGTATATGAACTTTTTCACTCCCCCCCCCAAAAAAAAAACAGGCTTAGGACAAGAAAACAAGCCTTATGAAAAGACGTTTTAAAAATAATTATATTTCCTTTTATGGCCTTTTAAGGGAAAGGAAAGTTGACTCCACCATCAAGGAAACAGAAGTTAAAGAGACAGAGGAAGCAAGCGGGAAGGGGAGTGGAGACAAGGGAAACTCAGGAAAGGAACCAAAGACATGGAAAGGGGAGAACAGACAAGTGAGAGTGGAAGACAAGAAAAGAGGCCCTGGACGGCCATGTACGGCGGGTCCTAAGGGCGGCAGTATTCAAGCGGGCCCTGGTGGTGTCCCTGTGAAAACAGTGGCCCCAACTCCACCTCTCTTGGGCAAGTCACAGAAATCTTTTTGAGACTAATTAGCTGTAAATTGCAGACAAACCCTTCGGCCCTTATAAGTTTACTTCTTTTCTAATGCACTTGGATATTCATTTGGTCTTTAGTTTACAAAAAGATTAACCGTTTCTCGAAGCTCTTTAACTGCTTTTTATGCCCCGCCTTTCAAGATGCTATTCCTGGGTAATTCAAACGAAAATTAAACTTAATTAAAATTACATTAATTTCATCAAGCTAGAATGGGCATCATACCTCCCAGCCACCATATGCAAAGTTGTCATTTTATATGGCTGGCGCTCCACTTTCTCCCAGTTCACACGCCGAGAGAACGCATGAACACAACCCAAAGCTTCCAAAGAAACCTAACAGCGAACACATTTTGCAGTTACTTCCTTTTAACAGAACTCCCAGGTTAAAAGGCGATGAACTAGCTCGAGGAGTGTCCGCGTTTTCGCCCTTTTAGGAAATGAACAGCTCAAAGGTTTAACTTGAAGTTTCAGGAAATGACAAAATGACTTTTACTTTTCTTCAGACCCAGCGAGGGTCAGGCGGGGGGGTAACAGAGACGGACTAAGCCAGAGGATTCTGAGGCTTACGTCACAAGAAGCGGTGCCGCGGAGGGAGGGGCCAAGGCAAAGAACCGCCTACGTCACGGCCGCTCATGGGTAGAACCCTGGCAGGCAAGTTAGATCCGGCCGCCGGATGCAGTGGCTGGCGGAGGGATCCTCTCTACGGTAACCACGCGAAGAGGACTGCGCGGCGCATGAGCCGAGAGACCTCGGATTTGCCGGTTTTCCGGCTTGTGAGCCGCTCTTCCGGCTTGTGAGCCGCTCTTCCGGCGAGTCCCCTGGGATTCCGAGAAATGACGAAGTGGGCGGGCTCCCTCTTCTCGACCGTTGTGAAGTCAATTTGCCTCCCCCGGAACTTGCTGCCGGGTCTTAAACATGTTCCGTGGCAGAGCTGACCTCGATCGTTCCTGGCTTGAACGCCTTGAGGCTTGGCGGGGGCGGCCGGACCTGCAGGGGTTGCGGGGGACTCAGGCCACTTGTCTGACGGGGTGTAGGCAGCCGACTACCACTGAGCTCTGGGAAACGGGAAAGGGGAAACTGATCAGCCCCCTCCAGTCACTTACTCCACAGTGAAGCCCTCCAGGAAACCCACCTCCCTGCTTGACCTTTGATGGCCCTTTCAGGGCTTGTGACGATTATGATATCGCCAAAGTTCTTCCGTGAAAATTGGAAATGCCATAATAATACTTGAATTCACTTATCCCAAAGCAAGCAGTGTGTTACGAGGTTTCTTATCGAGAAGATGAAAGGAAGAGCAAAAAGCAAATGATAATCGTGGCTTTCACGTTTAAAAACAGTTCTTAGGCGGCGCCGGGTCGGGGTCCTGTAGTCCTAGCTACATCGGAGGGTGAGGCGGGAGGATTGCTGAAGCCCGGGAGTTCGAGGACAGCCTGGGCAACATAGTGAGACGTTGTCTCTAAAAAGAAATAAGAAATGTTCCTGAAAGTTTTCATGACAGGGTAGAGTCGAAGCTTTTCCAGTATATGACTTCTCTACTGCCACCTTTCTCCCTGAACTCTGACAGCACAGGGAAGAGTTCGGGTTGGGATTTATGTTTACAGATCCAAAACTAAGCACAAGAGATCTTAAATCCCATGACAAAACACTGCCTGATAGAGCTGACCACCAGATCCAGCTTTTGAGTTTGAAGCTGAGATCGTCCTGCTCCGAGTAGGATTGATTGAATGAATATAAATTATATGTATAAAAACATATGGTCCACAGCCACACTACCCTGAACTTGCCCTATCTCCTCTGATCTTGGAAGCTAAGCAGGGTCCGACCTGCTTAGCTAGTCCTTGAATGGGAGACCACCTGGAAACACTGGGTGCCACAGGCTTTTGAAAAAGAAGATACATATACGTTTGATCGTTCCCTAGTTTTTTAATTCCGAAAATTAGGTATACACTAGATATTTTTATATCTAAAGGCAAGAGAGTAATCCAGCCAACATTTTACACTGATCCCTCTTTCCCACCTTAAGAAATAATTCAGGCGGGTTTTTGTTTTTTGTTTTGAGACAGAGTTTCGCTCTTCTTGCCCAGGCTGGAGTGCAATGGCGCCATCTTGGCTCACTACAACCTCCGCCCCCTGGGTGCAAGCGAGTCTCCTGCCTCAGCCTCCCAAAGCAGCTGGGATTACAGGCATGCATCACCACACCCGGCTAACACCACAGACGGGGTTTCACCATGTTTGTCAGGCTGGTCTCGAACTCCTGACCTCAGGTGATCCACCCACCTCAGCCTCCCAAAGTGCTGGGATTACAGGCGTGAGCCACCGTGTCTGGCCAATTCAGGTGTTTTTAAGAGATGAGGTCTCCTTATGTTGCCCAGGCTGGACTTGAACTCCTGGGATCAAGTGATCCTCTCACCTTAGTCTCCTGAGTAGCTGGTACTACAGGTGTGCCCAACCACACCTGCCTTAACTGGGTTGTTTTCAAGAGTCCAGTGATAGTATATGAAAATACTATGTAAACTATAAAAATTCTGTATCAAATGTAAGTCGTTACTCTCAAGACTAGGATATAGATACCTCTGAACTGTTTCCTCATTGCTGAAAAGAAAAATCTTGTTCTGTGGTATTTTTAAGATGGGGCTGGTAAGCAATATCCAGTTATGTGCTGTCTGCATGTGCCTGCGTGTGTATGTGCCTATGTGTATGTGTGACAGTGACTCTATAAAGAAACAGTTTCCTGAGGCAAAACTAGACTAGGTCTCCAGTGACTTTAATGTTACAATGTACATAATTTAAATCGAAATTCCCTCTAAAGCACCTTGTGGTGGATCTGGAGAAAACTTGTTGTTTTAGTACTAAGGTATCATTGTTTTCACTGTGGTAACAAATGCTATACTTGTTCCGGAGAACCAACATTACCGTAGAGCCGTTGTGTGTGGTCATGGAGAGAACACTGGACTGGGCATGAGAAAAACCACAGTTCTAATTTCACCTCTGCTACTGGATCTAAAATCTTGGTCAGGTCCTTTCACATCTCTGAACTTCCATTTCTTCACATGTAATGGTCTTTGCTCCTCTCCTGTATGCTCCTGCAGTATTCTGCCCTTTCATGTAGCATTCCGTGTACTCTACTTGTTCACCACTTTGGTCTTAGTACCTAGCATAACATAGTTTAGTGAATACTCACTAGAGGTTTGTTAAAGTCATTCTAACTGTACAAAATTTCATTCTAGGCCATTTTTCTTTGATACTGATATTTGTTATAGAGAATGCTATTTATTGTGGAAGAATAACCCCATGGATTACTTATTAATTGCAAGGGTGTTAAAGTACTTTTACAATGGAGAAATGTGATGGACACCACCTTAACAAAATGATAAAAATTAGCCAATAATTGAACAAAAAATTGGGCAATGTGTGCCCCTAGATGCGAATCATGGAGTAGGTACAACATTACCTATGGAGTATTCCTTGAAAAATATTTAACCTGCATCTAATCATGAAGAAATAATCAGACACATCCAAATTTAGGAACATGCTTCAAAACAGCTGGCCTGGAACTGTGAAAAATATCACAAGACACACACACACAAACTGCTAGAGAATTTAAACAGACATGACAACTATATGCAGGGAACTTGATGTGGTGCCGGTTTACTTTTGTTTTATAGTGTTCAAAATAGTTAATGAATGTGTTCCTGGGAGGACACGAGTTAAAATGTGTAGGGAGCTTCGGAATAGCTGATTCTCATTATTTGTAAAAGTTTCCTCATGAAATTCTATTTCTGTTGAATGTTTATTGTGAAATAGAAAACATTACTAAAAGGGGTCAGTCACTTCGTTGCTCAAAATAAAATTACAACTTAATCCTTAAAAGGAAAATGGAATCATTTTAAAAATGTCATTTCCAGGGACTTGCTAGGTCCCTTTCTATTTTTAATTGTACAAGAAACATTCCCAATGCCTAGAATAGAACCTGGTACTTACTTGTCAATTAATAAGTAAGAATTTAAAGATGAATGAATGAAGACAAACTGTTCACAGCTGGCAGATCAAAAATCCCTGGCCAGAAAAACAGGCATTAACCATTGACCAACACCACATAGGGAATCTGCATTTCCAAGGACTGGAAAATACATGAATTAATCTATAATCATTTTGCCTCCTAACAATCTTTTGTGGTAGGTGTTATCATTTTATTGGTGAGTAAACTGAGCTTAAATAATTGCCTAAATAAGCAAATTAATTTACCTCAAGTCACATAGCTTTTGACAGTATTTTTTTCCCAGTGGAGGAATAAATATGCATTTCTTTTCTTCACCTGCAGTTTTCACTGGTTGTCCCACTCAGAATCAGAGTCAGGAAAACTGTATGTAGTGAAGCTTTTATCATTTTATATGTTCCTGTCTTACAAAGCTCCCCCTGGCTTAAGGCTGGTGGCCCACACCTGATAACATTAAAAAACATAATATGGCTTATCTGATTTTCCAGTGCTATTGAGATAAAGATATTACTGAAGTTTACCTTACTTGAAGAATCCCTAAGGTCACTGTATATTTTCTAGGACTGCTGTAACAAATTACAAGAAGCTTGATGGCTTAAAACAACACACATTTATTTTCTTATAGTTCTGGAGGTCAGATGGTCCTAAGTCAGGTTCATTGGTCTGAAATCAAGGTGTCAGCAAAGCCAGATTCCCTTGATGGGTCCTATTTAGTTGTCATGCTGACAAGTATGATTTACTCTTGAACTGCTGACTAAAACCAAGACTAGTTGGTTCTGACATTAAATACCATAAAGAATGAATCTGTCTAAAGACTAACTTGATTAGATTATTTGCAATCAGCTAATATTTATTTTCTACTATTTTCAAGTACTTCTTTGGACCTTAGTTTTTTTGTGTGTAAAAAAAAAAAAGAGAGAGAGAGAGAGATTGAACTGGGTAATATTAACTTTAGCTCTAAAAGCAAATTTGTGGGTTTGTTGACTTTATAGTTCAGTTTATGAAATTGCCATTGGCCATACATCTCAGTCACATATGCCCAATTTCCAGACCTATCTCCAAAACTGTCCCAGAGCCTACATGTATACTAGACACCAAAACACTTCACCGTACTGCTTTCTGTGAGTTTCCACCCCCTCCCCAGCCCCCACAATATATACAATCTCTTTGATTATGGCAATTCCAACAGGGCTCTTGTTCTGCAGACCATGCCTGTATGAAGCAGAAGTCCTGGACTATTTAACTAGCCCACTGTAAGAAAACAAAGAATAGAGCAGAAGTGGAAACACGGCTGATCTGCTACCAAGTGCTACAAAGAGAACATGATAAATGGGGGCTCTGGAGCCTCCATAGGGAGAGAGGGCTGTATTGGTAGGACAGAGATGTGAGGATGGAATTAGCTCCGGAATGGAAAGGAAAAGGCAAAACCAGGTTGCCTATGAAAGGCACTAGGAAACAAGTGGGCAAATTCAGTCCATGTGTGCTGATTATATGCCTAACATACAGTGTCTACCAGGTGCCGTAGAGGATGCAAAATAAATGGAAAATGGTCTTATTTTTGTCCAAACATACACCCATGATAAGATCAGTAATAGTGTATAACAGTATGGAATCGTGTCAAAATACATACTAGAGGTCATAAACGCTAGGAGGGGCTCTGAGAAAGGGGAAAATTAGTGTAAGTTAGATTAGGTGGTGGAAGGCTTTCGGCAAAACGTAGAACATCCCAAGTCTCAAAATATTTGCTAGGATTTGATTAGCAAGGAGGAGTAGTAAGAATATTGCAGGCTTGAGAAATAGAATGAGGGAAAGTAAATGACATATTTGTTAGTGAGCAGACAGGTCCAGTTGGTCTTGGTTCAGGCAGAGACACAGTGGGGAATAAGGTGAGGTGGTAATGTGACAAGGAAACAGAAGACAAGGTAAATTTAGATTGTGGAAAGCCTCAACTGCCAAAAGGTGTTTGATCTCTATCTTTTATACTTGATCTTAGTCAAAAGGCTGAGAAGTCACGATCTCTATTTTTCATCTCCAAAGTTTTTGTTCAAGAAAGTGAGGTAGGGAAATTGGTATTTCAAAAAGACTGAGAGATTTCCCAGGACGAATAAGGAATGGGAGAAAATAGAGACAAGGAGACCATTTGGGAGGCTACTATAATGGTCCAAACATGATGTAACAGCAGATGTGTAGCTGTGAGAATAGACAGAACAGAGAGATTCAAAAACAATTTCTTTCCTAGAAGGACCAAGAGAACTTGGTGATTAACACAGAAAGAAGAAATAAGAACCAAAAATGAGTCTGAAGTTCAAGATATGTTTATGATCAGAGTCCAATAATTTTAGACCTGCAAAGGTCAGGCTCCCTCACTTTAAAGATGAGAAAACTATGTTTGCCCAAAGTCTCAGGACTAATTCTCAGCAGAGCCAGCAGCAGAATCTCCAGGCCAGGGATATTAGGAGATGTACCAGGCAGCATATGCGTAAGTGTTCATTACAAATCATTTATAGAGTGACTCTATTTCTAATGAAGAGAGCAACCAGTTCAGAATGTGTGTAGTCATATAACAGAGAGGACAGCTATTGCATAAAGTCAGATGCTCCACTGTCTCTGCCATCAACAGAAATTTGATTAGCAACTTCTTAAGGTTATACCTTCTCCATAATGGCATCTAACATGACGATTTATCCCTTCTCTGCCTGCTTTTTATACTTGCTGGTCACCTTAACATTTGTCTTTCTGAGTGTAGCTCCTTCTAGCTGGGGACTTCATTTGCCTAGGTTTTGGTGGCAAAGTGTTAAATTCCTGTGGTCTACTGGTGATTGCTGAATAAATTAATGGAATGATGCCAATTGTGATTTTAAGATTAAAGAACCTGAAATGTAAATAATGAAAACCATGCTCCCCAGAGAGGGAACAGAGTCTAGTAGAATGAGAACGAATTTAAACATCAGGTATATCATTCTTCAGTAGCCCCAGGTAGGCCACTGATAATTCCACTTGTCTCTTCAGTTGTCATTGGAAGCCTGCCTGTGTTGAAACAGTAATGATATGTTTACTTATCACTGGGTTTTCTTTTAGACATGGGTGAACTCAGGGTTTAGTAGCCAGACCTCTGCTGTGTGTGTACAATTACAGACTATCACATTTTTTCTTAGAGTGACAAGGAATTCAGTCATTTACTTTCCAGTAGTCTCATATTACTTACCTGGATTCATTTCTACTAATGCGTTTATATTAGGTTGGTGCAAAAGTAATTGTGTTTTTTTGCTATTAAAATGGCAAAACTGTAATTACTATTGCACCAACATATACAATTAAAACATGGGCTTGGTTGCTGGGTGCAGTGGCTGACGCCTGTAATCTCAGCACTTTGGGAGGCTGAGGTGGATGGATCACGAGGTCAGGAGTTCGAGACCAGCCTGGTCAGCATGGTGAAACTCCATCTCTACTAAAAATACAAAAATTAGCCAGACATGGTGGTGTGTGCCTATAGTCCCAGCTACTGGGGAGGCTGAGGCAGGAGAATTGCTTGAACCCAGGAGGCGGAGGTTGCAGTGAGCTGAGATTGTGCCACTGCACTCTAGCCTGGACAACAGAGTGAGACTACATCTCAAAAAAAAAAAAAAAAAAAAAAAGTGGGCTTGGCCAGGTGCAGCATCTCACAATTGTAATCCCAGCACTTTGGGATGTGGAGGCAGCAGGATCATTTGAGCCCAGGAGTTCAAGACCAGCCTGGGCAATGTGGTGAAATTCTGTCTGTACAAAAAATAAGTTTTTTAAAATTAGCTAGTTTTGGTAGTGTGTGCCTGTAGTCCCAGATATTGGGGAGGCTGAGGTGGGAGAGTCACTTGAGCCTGGGAGGTAGAAGCTGCAGTGAGCTTTGATCATGTCACTGCACTTCAGCCTGGGCAACAGAGTGAGGTCCTGTCTCAGTAAATAAATAAATAAAATAAAAACAAAAAAACACGAGCTTCACTCTTCCTAACTTTGAATCCTTTATAATTGTGACTAGGTCTTACCCTTTGCATTTTTGTTTTCTTTTTCTTTCCTTTTCTTTCTTTTTTTTTTTTTTTTTTGTTTAAAAAAAGGGGGTATGGGCTCACTTTCTTGCCCAGACTGGTCTCAGACTTCTGGGCTCAAGCGATCCTTCCACCTTGTCCTCCTTAAGTGCTGGGATTATAGGTGTGAGCCATTGTGCCCAGTGGACTTTCCCACATCTGCATTTTAATGTCGATGTTTTATAAGTAGGTACATTTGGAAAAGCAACCTTCCACAAAGTAACAGAAACAAGGTAACACAGCCGAGCCCTGTAGCACACTCCTGTAATCCCAACACTTTGGGAAACCAAGGTGGATGGATCTCTTGAGCCCAGAAGTTCCAGAGCAACTAGGACTACACAGTGAGACCCCCGTCTCTACAAAACAATACAAAAATTAGTGGTGGTGCACGTCTGTAGTGC
The DNA here is from genome assembly GCF_003255815.1 of Theropithecus gelada. NCBI lineage: Eukaryota > Metazoa > Chordata > Mammalia > Primates > Cercopithecidae > Theropithecus > Theropithecus gelada. The sequence goes on from NC_037669.1 coordinate 134,911,981, forward strand.
CAGCTACTTGGGAGGCTGAGGTGGGAGGATCACCTGAGCCCAGAGAGGTCGAGGCAACAGTGAGCTGTGATCGTGCCACTGCATTCCAGCCTGAGTGACAGAGTGAAATCCTGTCTCAAAAAAAGGTGTGTGGAGGGGGAGGGAGGTGACTGGGGGGAGGGGGGAAGGAAGAGAGAAAGAAAAAGAAACACTATATCATCCTGGCTAACACAGTGAAACCCCGTCTCTACAAAAAATACAAAAAATTAGCCAGGTGTGGTAGCGGGCGCCTGTAGTCCCAGCTACTCGGGAGGCTGAGGCAGGAGAATGGTGTGAACCCGGGAGGTGGAGCTTGCAGTGAGCCAAGATCCAGTCACTGCACTCCAGCCTGGGCGACAGAGCAAGACTCCGTCTCAAAAAAACAAAAACAAAAAAGAGACACTATAACAGGTTTTCCAAAGTATGATTTTTCTGGAATTTGACTCTGAAAGGATAGGACAGAGTTACCATTTTAAAAAATTATTTTTTCCTCCCATCCACAGAAATAGACTCATTTTTTTTAAAACCTCCATCCTTACAAAACCTTGTGGAGTAGAGCCACTAGCCCCATGCCCTCCATCCTCTGGATTATCCATGATTTTTTTTTTCGTTTGCCACCTCCAATTACAGTGTCATAGATTTTTAAAAAATGAAACTAAAGTTTAAAATAACATGACAGTTTGATGAGTTAATGCTAAGTAAATACCTATATAAAATATTGACCCACCCCCTCCTCCTTTGTTGAAGCTGGGAGGGAGGAACAGTAAAAACAATCATGTGTTTTCAATAAAATGAAGGGTTCTGTCAGAAATGAGTGGGAAATGGGCACAAAATTATGGAACTGCCCTGGGTGGCTCTGCTGTCCTGGAAATGACTGCCAGATACAGGAAGTAGAGAGCAGAGGTCCACTGGGAACAGATCTCTGAAGTAGAGAGGGGCACTACTGGAGAGCAAGGGACCCTCCTCCCACCCACATCCCCCAGACTTCTCCCTCCTATGCTTGTGAACCTTTACTGGATTAATCATGAACCTAGTGGGTAAAAATATAAAGTATATCAAGACGTCACCAAGCCAGCTTATTGGAGAGGCATAGTGGAAGACTCTAAAGAGGAGAAAATCTTCCATTAAGATATGTCTTAAAAATAAGTTAAATTGGTCGGCAAAGCCTGAGTCCTGTCCTCTTACCCTCCTCCCTGGACAGCATGAGCTTCACCACTCACTCTGCCTTCTCCACCAACTACCAGTGCCTGGGCTCTGTCCACGCGCCCAGCTACAACTCCCAGCTGGTCAGCAGCATGGCCAGCGTCTGTGCAGGCACCAGGGGCTCTGGTTCCCGGATCTCCATGTCCCACTCCACCAGCTTCTGGGGCAGCATGGGGTCCCAGGTCCTGGCCGCAGGGATGGCTGGGGGTCTGGCAGGAATGAGTGGCATCCAGAACAAGGAGACCATGCAAAGCCTGACAACCACCTGGTCTCCTACCTGGACAGAGGAGTCTGGAGACCAAGAACCAGAGGCTGGAAAGCAAAATCCAGGAGCACCTGGAGAAGGGACCCCAGGTCAGAGACTGGGGCCATTACTTCAAGACCATCCAGGACCTGAGGGCTCAGATCTTCGCAAATACTGTGGACAATGCATTCTGCAGATTGACAATGCCTGTCTTGCTGCTGATGACTTTAGAGTCAAGTATGAGACAGAGTTGGCCACACGCCTGTCTGTGAAGAACAACATCCATGGAAACGAAATCCATGACACCAATGTCACTCGGCTGCAGCTGGAGACAGATTGAGGCTCTCAAGGAGGAGCTGTGCTTCATGAGGAAGAACCACGAAGAGGAAGTAAAAGTCCTACAAGCCCAGACTGCTAGCTCTGGGTTGAATGTGGAGGTAGATGTCCCCAAATCTCAGGATCTCACCAAGATCATGGCAGACATCCGGGCCCAATATGGCAAGCTGGCTCTGAAGAACCAATAGGAGCTGGACAAGTACTGGTCTTAGCAGATTGAGGAGAGCACCACAGGGGTCATCACACTGTCCGCCCAGGTTGGAGCTGCTATGATGCTAACAGGGCCGAGACATACAGTCCAGTCCTTGGAGACCAACCTGGACTCCATGAGAAATCCGAAGGCCAGCTTGGAGAACAGCCTAAGGGAGGTGGAGGCCTATTATGCCCTGCAGATGGAGCAGCTTAATAGGATCTTGCTGCACCTGGAGTCAGAGCTGGCAAAGGCCCGGGCAAAGGGACAGTGCCAGACCCAGGAGTACGAGGCCCTGCTGAACATCAGGGTCAAGCTGGAGGCTGAGATTGCCACCTACCGCCACCTGCTGGAAGACGGCAAGGACTTCAATCTTGGTGATGCCCTGGACAGCAGCAACTCCATGCAAACCATCCAAAAGACCACCATCCACTGGAGAGTGGATGGCAAAGTGGTATCTGAGACCAAAGACACCAAAGTTCTGAGACATTAAACCAGCAGAAGCAGGGTACTCTTTGGGGCAGGAGGCCAATAAAAAGTTCAGAGGTCAAAATTAAGTTAAATTATATTACTCTCAAGTCATTACAAATATAGGTAATGATTTCATTGAAGTCCAATGTTTCAATGAAGTACATAATCAATTAGGGTTATTTGGAAATAAGACATGAAAGTTGCAAAAACAGACTTCTCCTATATATTCCTCCAACTTTCCCCAATGATAATATCTCACATAACCAAAGGTTATCAAAACCAGAAAACTGACCAGGCACAGTGGTGTGCCACTTATAGTCCCAGCTACTCAGGTGGCTGAGGTGGGAAGATCCCTTGAGTTCAGTAATTCAAAGCCAGCCTGGGCAACACAGTGAGACAGTGGCTGTAAAAACAAAAATGGAAGAAAACCAGAAAACTGGTGTCATCAGTTGTGTTTAAGGAAACCAAGTCTCCTTTAAAAGTTTGTTATAAAATTATAGATCTCTCATAAATACTGAGGTGGAAAGACTTCCTGGAAGCAGCCTAGTCAGAAAGTGAAGACAGTGACATCCAGATAGGTTAATACTTCTGCCAGCAACATAATTACACTCTCTTGGCTGTACATTCCAATCACTGGAAGACAGCCAAAATTGAACCACTGGCTGGGCCCACCTTAAATCAATGGCCTCAACCTCTGCAGACAAGGCTCAATTATCAGTACGTTTTAAAACAACTTTGCCGCTGAAGGTTCACTTAAATAATCAACTGATAAGGCCAAGTGCGGTGGCTCATGCCTATAATCCCAGCATTTTGGGAGGCCACGGCGGGCGGATCACCTGAGGTCAGGAGTTCAAGACCAGCCTAGCCAACATGGTGAAACCCCCTCTCTACAAAAATACAAAAATTAGCTGGGCATGTGGTGTGTGCCTGTAATCCCAGCTAGGGGAGGCTGAGGTGGGAGAATCGCTTGAACCCGGGAGGCGGAAGTTGCAGTGAGCCGAGATCGCGCCACTGCACTCCAGCTTGGGCGACAGAGCGAGACTCCACCTTAAAAAAAGAAAAAAAAAATCAACTGATAACAGGCGATTAACAGGAGACAAGGCATACATAACACCGGAGTAATAGCAGGAGAATCATTACCCAGTAGCTTAATGGAGTACAGAAGATTTTATATCCTTTTTTTCATAGGGGAAAGAGGAGATGGGAAATGTAGACATTTATTTTGAGAAGCAGCAAATGATTATTAGGAAGAATGAATGGACAGAAATTAATTAGCAAATAATTTTCTTTTGAGTTATCTTGTGAAAAAGTCCCTCCAGGCATGGCTGCATTTCTGTCTTTCTGAAATAGGATACCAGATCTCAGTGAGGGGAGGAATGCGATTGTTTCTTCTACAAAGAGGCTTCTCTAGTCTGGGAAGGAAATTTCAGAGAGTACCTCCCCGCACTTGGGGAAAGGGCGGGCAACAAGTCAAGGTTAGGGGGACCTGCATTATGAGGCAGCTTCTAAAGCCTCTCAGTCTTTGGGGTATCGCTTTCTGAGCGTCAAGAGTAAAACGTGATGCATTACTTTCCTTCCAACCTAGATTCTAGTAGTTTAGATCAGTATCATCGTTTTTACTTCAATGTTCAGGAAACGCTGGAAATTTCTAGCTAACATCACAGAAAAAAAAACCCACGAGGTTGACTTCACCTATTCTGCCTACCCTCGGCAGGTAACTATGTATGAACTGACACTCCCAGGCATAATCAAATTACCTCTGTCAAGTCCTCGCCCTAAGACTATTTTTGGAAACTAGGGATTTTCCAGATTACTGAAAGCCTTGTCAGTGTCAAAGGCCGGGCAGGAGTTTCGCAAGCGGAGCTACGAAAGCTGCCGCCCTCACGGTCATTCCTGTGCCTCCGCCCTACTTCCCCACACTGGCAAAAACACGCCCCCCGGGGAACTTTTATCTGGGAACCGATACAGTCCACTGTCCTGTGTTCTTCAAATACTGTAAAGCAGGATAAATACTGTAAAGCAGCCCTCTCCAGTTTCCTTGAGGGTCCCTTTATATTACACATTCGTCCACACACGACACCAGTCACCACTTTCACCCGCCAAAGCGCTCTCAGGTCGGCCGCCACTTCCCTTGGTACATGCGGAACACTGGCCGCGCTGAGGTTAAAGGAAGAGGCCGGAACGCAGGGTGAAGGGGCGCAGAGATGATAGCCAACGCCGCCATCTCTATTTTGGGCATAAGGGATCTTGTAAAGCTCCATTATTCGTGTGGCTAAGTATCACAAACAAGGTGGTGTCGACAGGCCTCGGCTAGAGAAGGCCTCCTTAGCCACTGATGACCCCAAGGTCTGTCGCAGCACCAAACACTCCTCGCAGGCCCAGATGCCGAGGGCGGAGGCGCGGCCTGAAGGGACTAGTTGGCGCGCGGCGGCCCGGCGTGGTGACGTCAGGGCGGAAGCGCACGCGGCGTGAAGCGGCCCAGAACCCGGCGGTCACGGGAATATCCGTCGCGCCGAGAACGCTGGTTAGTCTTGTTTCGGGTTCCGGCTGCGTTGAGCTTGCGTGCAGCTCGCTAAGACTATGGCGTCCGGGCCTCACTCGACAGCTACTGCTGCCGCCGCCGCCTCGTCTGCCGCCCCAAGCGCGGGCGGCTCCAGCTCCGGGACGACGACCACGACGACGACCACGACGGGAGGGATCCTGATCGGCGATCGCCTGTACTCGGAAGTTTCACTCACCATCGACCACTCTCTGATTCCGGAGGAGAGGCTCTCGCCCACCCCATCCATGCAGGACGGGCTTGACCTGCCCAGCGAGACAGACTTACGCATCCTGGGCTGCGAGCTCATCCAGGCCGCCGGCATTCTCCTCCGGCTGCCGCAGGTCAGTGCTCTGGCCCTGGGTCGGCTGGGCACTCCTCTCCTCCCCTCCGTCCCCTACGCCGCATCGCCGTATCACTGTGCCCCGGGAGGGTGGGGACGGCTCCCTCAGGCTCTCCCATTCGGGGCCCAGCCGGGGCCGGGGTGTGCCGGGGCGGGGGGCTGCGGAGGCGGAGAGAGGACCTGGCAGCGGGCTGTTCGCGGCGGCGGCGGGAGGGGAAAGGGAAGCGATCGGCGGCACAAAATGGCGGCGGCGCCTGGAGCGGGCCCGCCTGACCCCTGCGCTTCCGTTCTCCTCTCTTGTCTGCAGGTGGCGATGGCAACGGGGCAGGTGTTGTTTCATCGTTTTTTCTACTCCAAATCTTTCGTCAAACACAGTTTCGAGGTAAGCACAGCGGAGGCGGGTAAAAGGGATTTCTTCATCCGGAAATGGGCAGAAGTAGGGGTAGTGTTAGCAGCCAGCTTTTCCAGAAAGGGAGTGGTTTAGTTTAGGCCTTTGTACCTACTTCTCACTCGCCAGGAAGTGGAAACCTTTAGAGTGTGGTTCACAATCCAGAAAATGGATCCCGAGCCTAAGTGCCCTCTTAACGAGAAGTAGTTTTCAACCAAATACAGAAGTGCTGTGAGATTGAGCTTGACTCTGGAACCAAAATTAAGATGAGTGGAACAACAAAGAGTGTAGTACTAGCATAGCTGGTAGGCTTATGGCATAGAAATGTCCGCTCTAATTTTACTAAAGATTGTCCCACTTGTGTTCTAAAGTTTATTCTTCAAAGTGAGTTTAATCTAACAATGGCTTTTGTGGCTCGTGGCTTCTTACAGATTGTTGCTATGGCTTGTATTAATCTTGCATCAAAAATCGAAGAAGCACCTAGAAGAATAAGAGATGTGATTAATGTATTCCACCACCTACGCCAGTTAAGAGGAAAAAGGTAAGATTGGCATTATTGAACATAGCATCACTTGCTACTGCTGTACTGTGCACCCGTCATCAAATCAAAACATCTTTCCTCTCAAGTGAATATGGATGCAAAAGAAAACGGACTTTAATTTAGGTGTTAAAGTTCATATAGGAACACTGATATTTAAAATAATTTGAAAAAAGAAACATAATTAACCGGTTATCTAAAGTTTGTAGAGGCAGTTGCATTTATGGACAATCCTAACAGTGCTGTGAAGCCAGGCCTGTGGCTTAAGATTAAACAAGAAAGGGAGTACATTTGGCTCAAGTGTGAGTGTATTCTGTAAGTTATTTTTCCTCTCCCCTCTCTGGAAGACTGAAGGCTGTGGAAGTTTAAACACTGTAGTTTAAGTTAATATTGTGGCAAAGTTCTGTGTAGATTATGTTTTTCTACTCGAAGTCCCAGTTAATTCTTTATCAATTGAGGTTGGCTTTTGTTAGAGTACTTCTCAACATTGAACTACGATATATCGAATAATACCGGATCTGAAAGGACTGCAGGATGATAAAGTTTGAAGTTTGAAGTCAAAGGGAATAAACAGGTATTTTGTTTTGGTCAGATACAGTCTCAGTGAGTGGGTTAGAAAATTAACAAGATTGACTGGGTTGCATTTAGATAAGGCTCATTTATTTGATGTTGTAAGAAAATACAGAGACTGAAATAGTATCTCGTAGGTGTTGTGGTAACATAATTTTATGTGGACCTATGTGTTCCTGTGAGGTAGTACCAAAAAGTTTGTTGCAGGACTTCCTGCATCTACAGGTGACTTTCAGTACATGCTGCAGAAGGATATATTTGGTGTAGATTAGTTTTTGTATTCACTCTTTAAGGAATTGTAGTGATGTTAGTCAGTGTACTGAGTTTGAAAGGAAGTTATTAAAAGGATTATAAGTTGTTCTGGGGGCTGGGTATGTTGGTTAGTGCTGTTAGTATCCTATATGTGTAGTCCTTATTGGCTGAATCTGTAAGTTGGCAGTAATGGAACTATTCAGACAAGCAAATATTAAAGCAACTTTAAGATGACTAGTCTATTCTGTGAGTCTACAGACAGTTCTTTTTAAAAAAAAAATATCCTAGTCAAAAAGTCTGAAACAGTTTTTCTACATACTTTTTCTCCCCCATCTTTTCTCATTCACCTTAACTGTGTCCAGGGATAGAGTAATTTTTAAATTCTAAAACATCTTTTAGTTTGTTGATGAGTCCCTGGGAATTGGGAAGATTTCAAATTGGTCTTTGGTATGGTCTGAGCATTAATCTGTATTTAGATACCTGGCTGATTCTTCAGGATGTTTAAAGTTATGACACTAATACAAGGCTCTATCTTTAGTCAAAGGTTTCTCTTTGCTTAAAGGAAATGGTTTTCTAGTATTATTCTTTGAACCATTGAGCCAGCTATTATGTAATCATATGATTATCTTTTGTGAAATTTTCCTGTGAGACTAAGTTTTCTTCGTTGATGTCAGTCAGAATAGGTCTTAACTGTAAAAACCATGGAATTTAAAATAATATAATCTCACCTGATCGTTGTGTCTGATGTAACTTTGTTTTTTGGGTCATTATTACAGAGAAACTGATTTTGTTTCAATCTTAGAAGTCTGATTATAGCAAAATTTAAAAGGAGTTGTTAATTGCATGGAAGCCTTTTTTTAAAGCAGGATGTAAAAGTGTTTCTATGCATATTACAAGTTTACTCAAGCACGTAACTTGTATATGTTATTAACTTCAACTCTTTTTTCCCTTGCAACCGACTATACAGCGACCAGCTACATTTACCAAAGCCTGGGTGATGTGGAGTGGTACATAGAGATGAAGCTGTCGTCATGGCAACAGTGAGTGAAGTATCGAAAATCCCCAAGGAGAAGCCAGTGCTCTGAGAATAGGTCACTGGAATCGGGGACTAACAGGTTGGCCACTGGTGAACCATTTAGAAAAACTCCTGTTTCTTGTTACAAGCTTTTGTCTTTGCTGTCCAAGTTATTAGAACTATAGCTTTGTATTTATTTTTGCACAGGTTAATGTCATTAGAAAGTACTGTCGGTATTATACGTTAGTTAGGTAAAGCATACTTGTCTTGATGATGCTATTTGTTTTAATCTAGTTTATTTGTAACTTTAAATTGTAGTGTGACTGTGACAGTTACAGTGGAGATACATTATTCATGTCGCCTGTAGGTCATTGGTCTCTTCACCCTGGCTACACATTGAGAATTAGCAGAGGAGCTTTTTAAAAAGTACCAGTGCTTAGTTCCCAACCTGGATTGTTTGGCCTATTCCTCCTTCAATTTTTTGTGGTTCAATAGTTATTTTTTAAGTTCACAATAAATGGCTAAATTTAGAGGGACGATTGCTTTTTCATTGTAGTAGTTTCCAAATATTTACTTTTGAGATGCAGCGTATTAAAATTTTCAAAGACTGCTTTAACCATTCTCATTAGTAAATGTCATGTACTTTCAGTGTATCCATAGATAATAAAAGTTGGATAGGTACGAATTGGAAAGGTATTAAGTGATGTTATTTAATCTACCAGCTTTCTATAGTATAATTCTGTGGCTCTACAAGGTGGCCTTCAGTTTGTTTAAATACCTATAAGGAATGTTTCTACTTTTAAGTAGGCATTACAGATTTTTTGTATATTGCTTGGCAGTATGCCTCTTTGTAAACTACCTATCTCTTACAGTCTCTTGAGAACCTGGTTCCAAAATTTCTCAGTCTTTGTAACACATAAATGAGACTAACCATGTTTGGACTTTGTAATTTTTGTTATTGTTGAGTTATATGTCAATTACATAATCATGCTAAAGGAAAAAAGCTCCTCTAACAAACCATATAATAAACTTCTAATTACCGAAGACCAGGATTTTCTAAAACTGAAAATAATTCTCTTATAAATCAGAAACATCGGACAATAGAAACTTAAAGCAGAAATTGAGTTTGTGTGTTGATAATGAAAATTATTTCTGAGTTTTCTCTGAATAGATGAAGACTTCTTTTTTAAAGAGATTTTAAAATGCCACCTCCCCAGACTTTATTGGCAAGGAAAGTTTACCTGATTAGGGAGGAAAAAATTCTAGCAGACCTTAATTTAATGTGCTTTTTGCAACAGAAAGTACTGATTTGTAATTTGAAACTTTGTTTACTGCTGGTTTATGGAGATACATTTTTTTAAATTTATGATACAAAGTAATCTCTACCAGGTAGTTGTAAATTACAGGTGCACCCTTGATTTGTGAGGTAGAACCAATTCTGAACAAAATAAAAGTGTCTGGTTTTAGGTTATATACCCACAAAGTTAACTTTGAAAATTGTGGGTAATAAATAGCAGGATTAAGCAAGAAGTTAAGTGTATATTGAATTATGGTAAATAATGCGTTTAGTTTTCTTAAATCTGTTTTGATGTCGTTGGGATTTTGACACAAAAACAGAATATTGTGTATAAGTCTGATTTGGGACTAAATAGTAGCTATAATTCAAACAAATATTTAGCTGCTTTAGTGTAATTGCAAGAACAAATGAATTATATCACCATTTGAAGGCAGCTCTTAAAGCAAGTTATGTTAAGAGGTGTCATTTTTATTAACAAATAGAGAAAAATGAGACAACTATATTTTCATAAAATTACATTTTATTAGGGATTTTGATGATACCATTTTCTGTCTGGATTGCAACGGGTTAAGAGTTAAAACAGTGTGCAGCTGTAACACTGGAGCTATTTTATCTCTTAATGCCAGTTAAGGAGAGCCATTAGATAACACCACCATAAGTTAAATAGAGTCTGAGGTTGGTGTAATTTTTTTCCAAATTTCCTATAATGATAATACCTGATCATAAACCTTAAGATCTTTGGAATATGTTTATATGTATGTATGTATATGTGTATGTATATATATAGAGAGAGAGAGAGGTTGCTTTCATGAGAATTAAGTTTGACTTATTTTCCAAAGAGCAATTTGTAGCCTACTGTCCTGATAAAATGGATTCATCATTACACGTTAATATTAGAAAGCAGCTCAATGAGGCCAGCTGGTGGCCTCATTCCTCATAGGTGTGAGGAATGGGTCTGAGTGAAGGCCATTTTAAGTAACAGATGTCTTTTGTTTTGTTAGTTCTGCCAATTTTTGTTTAGTAAGCATTCCAGTTTCTGTAATAATTTTAAATGGAGGAAAGTAAGGAAAATGTGTGATAACTGACTTTTTACTCTAATGTTACCATAGGGATAATGAAGTTCATTGCAGATTGTTTTCTAACCTTTGGTGCATGTATCAAAGTAGATTTTTGTTTTAAAAATATGAGATACATTTTTCTGGATCTGATGTTTATTGGGGTAGAGAGGATGACTGTCTTAAAAATAGATCGTGTATCCTGCCTAGAGCAAAGACTCTTAAGTCTTTTGGCTGAAAATGAAATGAGTATGGACAAAAATATTGAAGTATTCTACTTTTACCATATAATCAGCGTCTTGATAACAATTGTAGTTTTTGTTGGTTGGATCTAAGAATGTGTTGGACTTGGGTAAATTTCAGACATGACCAACAACAGAAAACAAAAGCCCAATTCCTTAACCTTTCCTGACTGAAACTTCTCGGGAAGAAACCAGTTCCGAATTGTAAGACATAAGTAAGATCGTCTTTTATTGTAAGTTTTTAAGCTATGTAATAGGTTTTTAAACTATATAATAAAACATATGGGGATAACATCAGTTGAATGTGCTACTTTTAAAGCATTAAACCACTAACATAAGCCTTCTGTATTATAGAAACTTCCGAGTTACCAAAATTTAGTCTGGCACAGAGCCCTTGAATATGTTCTGGTTCCCTCACTATAGCCCTTCATTCTCTTCTGTATTAATACTAAAGCATATTGCCTAATACCCACAACCCTGACCAAATTTTGGCCTGGATCTCATGGGTCACGTGGAGTTTTAAATGTGATTTTTAATTTATTTGGGTAATTGACCTGAATCTATAGTTTTCAGATTACTTTTTTAAACAGGTAGGCTCTTAACAACAGATTGTTAAAAACATTACCCCATTGGAGGGGAATCTGGATTAACTACCCACTGTTCCCCCCCAACTTTTGAAAAATTTTGGCCATAAACCAGCCAAGAGTTATTGTTTTATAGAATGACTGAAAAATCAGTATGATCTTTGAGGACTTTATAGTACTGTAAATCTTAGGAGCACGTTAGTTTTTTTTTTTTTTTTTTAAGCCAGTCAAATAGCAGTGGGGGGATTGTATACCAACTTTAGTGACACTGATTTTAGTAAGTTCTGATAACCCACTACCATCGGACCAGCCTGGAGCACATTACTTTGGCCAGTGGAAAGTCTCTTGGAGAGACTTTGAGGTTTGTGATAACAAATCATGCTATCACTAAAGTTAAATACATATATATATATATACTCCTAGAATATAAGCAGAATGGAAAAGTTGGCAAGGATGAATTAGAGCATTGGAGTGAATTTTTTTCATTACAGAATCGTTAGTTCCTTTAGGAACTTAGTCTCGTAGATGTATATATTTAATTAGCATAACTTGGACAGCACAAGATTAATGCTTTAACTTGTTTGCAGGAGTTTAAAAAGCTGGTTTCTGTTGCCAATAGTTGGTTGGAAGGGAAAATGGAGATGCCACAAATAAAATTTTTTGGATGTGCAAAACAGTTTTGATTTTATTTCTTACAAACTATAGGACTCCAAGCCCCCTGATCCTTGATCAGAACTACATTAACACCAAAAATCAAGTTATCAAAGCAGAGAGGAGGGTGCTAAAGGAGTTGGGATTTTGTGTTCATGTCAAGCATCCTCATAAGGTGAGTTGTAGAGTACAGAGATTGGGTTCGTAAGTATTAGGACTTTTCTAAAAATTCTATTTTATATGAATTTATGTTTCTATCTGAGCATTAACCTTGGTTTTAAAAAGCATTCCTTTAAAGGTTCAGGCTTCATCGAAAAACATTCTTTTGGATGTTGAGATTTATCAGTAAAGTGACAGTCAAAAATGTAGGTTCAAATCTTAAATCTTAATTGTGTGCTCATAGAGAAGTTATTTTTGTTTCTGTGGTTAAAGTCCCAGTTTTTCCACCTAGAATACAGAGATGTAAAGTTCCTCATTCCAAGGAATAAATGTGTAGCTACAAAAGTGTCTGGCACACTTACTGTCATAGTAGAATGTTCTAAGTGTGTTGGCTGCTCACTGTTAGCATTATCGGAAATTTGTTTCTTCCAACATCTCTTAGCTTTCTCTTACCGCAATATAAGCGGTAGAGTGAGTTACCCAGGTCAGGACTACCTGGGCTAGAAATGTACCTTGGCAAATTAGGTGAAATAATCTAGCACAGTGCCCATCACATAGTAAAGTGCCAATGAAAAATACTCTTTTAGTTTCCTTTTTTTCCTGTACAATTCTGAAATGTACTTCTAAACAGAATTTATATAAAATCTAGTCATATAACAGTTCACAATAGAATCTTACGTACATTTAAATTGGTCTGTATTATCGATGCAGAATTATAACTTGAATCTAACATTTTCAATTACTTTTTTCATTGAACTCTACTCGGAAAGAACTACCAGTATACTAAATTGAGTTTTTTTCCCTTGTCCTTCAGATCATTGTTATGTATTTACAAGTCTTAGAATGTGAACGTAATCAAACCCTGGTTCAAACTGCCTGGTAAGTCACTTTTTTAGATTTCTTTCCTAGCCAGGAAAACAGAAGCAGAAATAAAGTAAGTTTCATTTTCCCTTTCCAAAATAATGAGATAAGTTTGTTTGGGGCTTTTTGTTGTTTTTTGTTTTTGTTTTTTTTTAACCAAAAGGTAAATAATGCTTATTTCTGCTTCCTGTTTTCTTGGCTTGACTAATTACTTTTAATGGAGAACTCAATTTAACTTTGTTCTTTTTTCTACTCTTTAATTAAAGGGTAGTCCATGATGGTAAGTCATAGAACTCTGCCCTCTGCACTTCAGCCCATGACCTCAGGATGGCCTGATTGGCTACCCTGCTCTCCAGCCAATCCAGTGCAAGCTCTCATCCGAGATTCACTGAAGTGGTCCATATCCATCTGGCAGCATCTTCTAGTTCTGTCGGGGTGTCAAAAGGATTTGTATATTTGCTTCTAGAAGTAACTATTTGACATGCCTATGTATTTAATGTATACTTGTAACTATCAAAATGAATAGTTCATTTTTGATAGATTTGTTGTCCAGCCATTATGAATTAAATGGTTTCTTATTAGGAGTTTGACTAAATTTTTATTTTTAGTATGTATAGCGTGAATTCTACCAAAGGAGACTACAAACTTGCAGCTTAAAATGGGAACCAGTTCCCACACTGGCTTAATTTATATAACTGCTTGGCTGTATTGCGGGTAATATTAGAAGCAAGAAGCACTTCATTTTTAAAAGAGATGTTACTATTATATTGCTTAAATGCTTTAGCACTTGGACTTTTTGAGATGCAGATGTGTGATTTAGAGTGCTGGCTTATTTAAAGGTCAAGCCAAGGAGTTTGTGGATCAGCCACAACTACTGTTTCCTAAGACTATTGATGTGAAGGACTTAGTGAAGTAATTTTTATATTTTGGACTTCCCAGCAAGATGTCCTTTTAATGACTGCCATGCTTCTTTTGGACTCAGTAAATATTTGTAATGTTAGAAAAGTCTCATTACTTTTATAAAATGCATGACATTTTAAGTATGTGTTGCATAAAATGGATTATAGCAGTTCTCATGATTTAGGATTTTTAAGAAATAGTCCATTTAATTTCAGCTTAACCTTTTAAATGACCTGTAAAATTTCTTTAATAGTTTAGGAATGTTGTGGGGAGAGTTCATTAATAAAAGTTCAGCAATTTTTTAACTGAAGTAGTTTATCTCTTTTACCTAGTCACAAAAAAGGTATGTAAACAAGGCCATTATATGTGTTTATTGCTCTTTACTTCCCTATCTAGATTTTCTAAATATCTTAATTTTCTTAATATAAGTTTAACTTGTTACCTACTGAAAATGCCTTTTTACCCCTGTTAACGGTATTTTGAGCTTTTGAAAAGAACTTGGTTGACACTGCTTTTATTGTGGATAAAGGAGAGATGGTCAGTAATTAATGGCTTGAAGTATTATTGGAGTGGTTTATCATTTCTGAAACTAATCATGTGAGAATTGACTTTGAAAGCATTGCTTTTTACAGAAATATATTAACTTTAGGAGTAATTTCTAGTTGGATTGTAATACGAAATAATTTAAAAGAGCTTTGCTCATATATAGGAAAATTGCAAATGGTCCTACTATTAAATTCTTACTGCTTACTGATTTTTTTGAATTAAGAGTTGTTATATGCTAGAATATGAGGATGTGAATATAAATAAGAGAAGAAAAAAGAATAAAGTAGATTGAGTCTCCAATTTTATGTAAGCTTCAGAAGAACTGGTTTGTTTACATACAAGCTTATAGTTGAAATATTTTTCAGGAATTACATGAATGACAGTCTTCGAACCAATGTTTTTGTTCGATTTCAACCAGAGACTATAGCATGTGCTTGCATCTACCTTGCAGCTAGAGCACTTCAGGTAGGTGTATATTTCCCATTTTGTTCTGTAGGATAAATCACACAAATTTTCGGTGGTTCCAATACAGATTTAGCAAAAATTTAATCTAAACCATTCTGTTCTTATGGTTTAGATTCCATTGCCAACTCGTCCCCATTGGTTTCTTCTTTTTGGTACTACGGAAGAGGAAATCCAGGAAATCTGCATAGAAACGCTTAGGCTTTATACCAGAAAAAAGGTATTCTCTATTTACTTGTTTGTGCCAAGATGCTAAGAGTCTAAGCTACTGTAAGGGAGAAATGCTAACTTTTTTTTTTCCCCAACAGCCAAACTATGAATTACTGGAAAAAGAAGTAGAAAAAAGAAAAGTAGCCTTACAAGAAGCCAAATTAAAAGCAAAGGGATTGAATCCTGATGGAACTCCAGCCCTTTCAACCCTCGGTGGATTTTCTCCAGCCTCCAAGCCATGTAAGATGTATTTAGAATTAAAACGACTTGGGGGCACTGAAAGTGTATTTCTATTAGAGAGCTTTTACATTTGAAAGTTGCATAGAGAAAAATGATGTTAAGAAACTGCTACTATGTTCTCTTATGGCAGTCAGCTAAAGACTGATACTTGGAAGCGGAAGCATGGTACTTTGAGTTACATTTAGAAACAACTTTTTGGCCCTCTGTTAAATCCAGTAGTTAACATGCTGTTATGTCTTTTAAAAGCATCGCCAAGAGAAGTAAAAGCTGAAGAGAAATCACCAATCTCCATTAATGTGAAGACAGTAAAAAAAGAACCTGAGGATAGACAACAGGCTTCCAAAAGCCCTTACAATGGGTGAGTATACTTGGGCTGGAAAACTGGCTTGAGGAATCTTTTATGTGTTTACTTTTTAACACACTAAGTTTGTAACTAATGTGTCATGATTTTTTGAAGTGTAAGAAAAGACAGCAAGAGAAGTAGAAATAGCAGAAGTGCAAGTCGATCAAGGTCAAGAACACGATCACGTTCTAGATCACATACTCCAAGAAGACAGTAAGTAAATGTTTTCTTAGAGAAGCAGTCTTATTTGGAGTTTTTAAAGGTTAATGTTTTTTCTTTAAAAATTGAACATAGATTATTTTCAAAGTTAGGTTAGAATTAGGCTTTTAATATGAGATAAATTATGAGAAATGAGTTTGGAGATGTTCTGGACATACAGTATCTTAATGGCATTCTGTTATATTTTCTCCCATGTTTTTTGGAGAAGTGTAGGAGCTACCCACAAAGTGCTTGAGGGCCATAGTATTGTTTTTAATGTGAAAACTCCTTTTTTTAAAAATTTCAGTTAGAAAATGTATTTCATTAACCCCTTATTAATAACTAATAATCAAATTAACCAATGAATCCTTCCTAGTTAGGCTTGTAATTAGATTGTTAGCTCCTCGTGGCTCTTCAATGTCTTTTGAACATGTGGGAGATATTTAATAAAAAGCATAGCTCTAGGACACTAAAAATTGCTAATTACTCGCCTTGGAATATAGACATAAGAACATTTGCTTAAGATTTAATATGTTATATATAGGCTTGGGCATACAGCAGTGATGGGTGGGGAGATTTTGAAAAGTTCTGGTTTGTCATTTATGTAGCTGGTAGTTTTGTTTTGAACCTGTTATGAGCAACCACCAGAGTAATCTGTTCCCCATAGAAACTGAACCTAAACTTCAAATTTTTATTATCTAAGCTATAATAATAGGCGGAGTCGATCTGGAACATACAGCTCGAGATCAAGAAGCAGGTCCCGCAGTCACAGTGAAAGCCCTCGAAGACATCATAATCATGGTTCTCCTCACCTTAAGGCCAAGCATACCAGAGATGATTTAAAAAGTTCAAACAGACATGGTCATAAAAGGAAAAAATCTCGTTCTCGATCTCAGAGCAAGTCTCGGGATCACTCAGATGCAGCCAAGAAGCACAGGCATGAAAGGGGACATCATAGAGACAGGCGTGAACGATCTCGCTCCTTTGAGAGGTCCCATAAAAGCAAGCACCATGGTGGCAGTCGCTCAGGACATGGCAGGCACAGGCGCTGATTTTCTCTTCCTTTGAGCCTGCATCAGTTCTTGGTTTTGCCTATCTACAGTGTGATGTATGGACTCAATCAAAACATTAAACGCAAACTGATTAGGATTTGATTTCTTGAAACCCTCTAGGTCTCTAGAACACTGAGGACATTTTCTTTTGAAAAGAACTATGTTAATTTTTTTGCACATTAAAATGCCCTAGCAGTATCTAATTAAAAACCATGGTCAGGTTCAATTGTACTTTATTATAGTTGTGTATTGTTTATTGCTATAAGAACTGGAGCGTGAATTCTGTAAAAATGTATCTTATTTTTATACAGATAAAATTGCAGACACTGTTCTATTTAAGTGGTTATTTGTTTAAATGATGGTGAATACTTTCTTAACACTGGTTTGTCTGCATGTGTAAAGATTTTTACAAGGAAATAAAATACAAATCTTGTTTTTTCTAAACTGCTTCAAATATCTTATTTAAATAAATTATTAAAAAGCAAAATTTTAATAGCAAAATGGCTGTACTGGTTTTCTGATGAACTTATTCTTTCCTCCATTAGATGGTAGTATGAGATTAGTAAAATGCAATTCTTAACTGCATCGTGAGCTATTGTAAGTCTTCACTGTGTATATGGAAAAAGGGAATGGGAGTCACCCAACAATGTAACATTAAATATTGTAGCACTAAACCAAAAACCCTGATTTGCATAAGGTAATTTTGAGTCAGATTTAAGTACTATTTCTGAAATGAGGTGCTGTATTGAATGAACCAAAACTTAGTAACTATTGAGCTTTAACAGTTCTGTATAATTTAGGCATTTAATGTTATGACTTATGTAGGCTAGGAGAAGAGGCGAGGCCCCTGAACTTGAGTCGTTGATAGAATACAAGCTGATCACAAAGAAGTGAAGTTTTGATGAAAAAGCCAGAATTTCTATCCAAATGAATGTTTTCAAGTTACTCACATTTGGTATTTTTTTCAAGATTTTGGAAATCAGTTTACAGATCTTAAAAGTCAAAAATGTTGCATTACTTTATAATTACACTAAGGTCTCCATTACATTTATTTTACCTACTTTAATTGTCCACTAGACTTGGCTCCAAGTGATTTGTTGCTGTTTCAAGAAATAAAATACACCCACAAAGAGGAAGATGTATTACTGCTAAGGATATTTTTAAAAATAAAGTTACAGCTTCTGAAGAGCATTCCAAAGTCTTACAATGTGTTCACCAATGGCAAGTGGTGGAGGCTGGAAAAAATAGCTTCTCAAGGCAACTCCTTTGAAGGAGATGAGATTCATTAGGATATAAAAGTGTTGGGAGTCCTACTTAAATCAGTTATAGTTGTAACTATAAAGACTAACCAGAAACTAACAAGACCCAGTGTAAATTAGCCACTTCATGCTTGAAAGAGGGTAGATAGTTCATTAAGACTTTTCTGCATGATTTGTAATACACATTGCTGAATTATAAGTTGATATTCTGAAAAGCTAACTGCTTCTAAATGCTAAACAGTTTGTTTCCTTTACAAGACATTGAAAAAAGGCAGAGGCAAATGTCAGCAAAGGCCCTGTTAGCAAATTAATCTTGAATTTTTTTCAACTTTTTTTTTTTTTTAGAGACGAGGTCTTGCTACGTTGCCCAGGTCGGTCACGAACTCCTGGCCTCAAGTGATCCTCCCACCTCAGCCTCCCAAGTATTAAATTCTTATTGAAATTACTTATGTGCTTTATCTTTGCTGGGAAATAGGAGTGCTGTGGGTGAGGGTTGTTTGTGAAGATGGGGAATTGTGGAGGATACACCTGCATGTGGAATGAGGTTTGTATGTTAACAGTGTTTTTAGAGGTGGCTTTGTGGGCTAGACCAAGATTTTTTTCAGGGTCTTGATTTTTGTCTTATTGTCTGTTACTGAATCTGTTTTCTAAGTTGTCAAAGGATGTTAACCTCATGCTGCTCTATGGCTATTTTAAAGCTTTCTCTAAAAGTAATACTCATTTTCAAACTTATTTTGAGAAACAAAATTGTGGAATACCCATAATACCTGTTTATCAGCTCCAAAAATAATGATTAGCAAAACTTACTTAATCTGTATCCCACCAATTCACCACTCCACCCTTGCTATTGGGAAGAAAATCCCATACAAGGAAAGTTTGTTCCCAAGTGTTTCAATCCACAAGACTGAGGATTTTTAAAACATCACCATATAGCTTTATTGTAAGAGTTAAAAGGAATACCATACTACCCCTGTCAGTATCCAGAAAGCCCTCATCTCTGATTTGTTTTAACTGGTTTGTTGAAAGTCCAAATATGTTGCATTGGCTTTAACCACAGGCTTCTCCGTATTTCTTACTTGAAATTGGGTCATGTCCAGAAGAATTTTTCACCTTCCGGGTTTGTTCATTGTAACTCTGTGCTGTCACTGAACACATTTTTCTGTCCACTGTGTGGTAAACTGGTAGATCTTGAGGCTTGAACAGATTGAGGTTTAATTTTTTTATTTGTCTGGAATTCAGAAGCCTGGACACCCAGATTGTTATTTTAGAACTGAAAACTAGGTTGCTGCCTCATCCACCAGGTATTTTACTGGGTTCTCAGTTGTTATCCATTGGTGCTTGTACTTCACTGGCTTTTGTATCTGTTTTCCCTCTGTCCTCTGTCGCATGTTTTGGTTGGCCCATTACAACAATGAAAATGTTATTTGTCCTAATGATCCTGATACTTTTTTTCCTTAAATGACCCACGAATTAAATCCTTTTTTTTTTTTTTTTCTTTTTTTCTTTTTGAGATGGAGTCTTACTCTGTCGCTCAGGCTGGAGTGCAGTGGCGTGATCTCGGCTCACTGCAAGCTCCACCTCCTGGGTTCACGCCATTCTGCCTCAGCCTCCCGAGTAGCTGGGACTACAGGCTCCCTGCACCACACCTGGCTACTTTTTTTGTATTTTTAGTAGAGACGGGGTTTCACTGTGTTAGCCAGGATGGTCTCGATCTCCTGACCTTGTGATCCACCCGTCCCCGCCTCCCAAAGTGCTGAGATTACAGGCGTGAGCCACCGCGCCCAGCGAAATCCTGATTCTTAATACAAGTCCTTTCATGTTATGGAACATTACATTTGTCCTTTGCAGTTGGTATCTTTAAAGACCGGTGAAATTCTTAACCATGTTCACATTTTAAAGCAAAGTGAACATAAAAATGACTAATTCTTTCTTAGAACTGAAGTTCTAAGTTTTGCTTTAATTGCTTTTAAGTATTGCCACTTATAACCCCATTATTAACACCACAGTCTGCATCAAAAGCTTACTTTAAAACATTCAGTTTTCATGAAAGTTTTCAAAAAATAATTAACAATCATAAGTTTGAAAATTTACATACCAGATTTTTTAAAATGAAGTTAAAAGCATGGACATGCTGAGGGTCTTATGCATGGGCATATTGCAGGGGTCGGAGAGACAGGAGGTGCATGAGGTTTGTTAAGGGGAACATCACTTCCCTATGTGAAAACTGGAAGGGAGCAGCGTTCATTGTGTGGGCCTTGAGCCCCTCATCCCTTTCACGCTAAGGCTGGAAGCCACAGCCTGGTGTTCTAACCATTTGAACACTTCCATTTGTTCAAAGGTTGGCTTTGTAATCATTTGAATATTTCCGTCTATTACATGGAAGGAACATGGACTTCCCTGTCAGCTCTGCATTTTAAATCATTCCTCCACAGTGACTTGACAAGTTATTTTACCTCTTGTCTACTGGCCCTTACAACACTTTGTGTAGTGTATGTGTTGGGCAAATAGGATTTATTTTTACCACTGCAACCCAAACTTCATATTGGAAAGCACTCAAATATTCAGAAAAGTTTGAATTCTACCACTCTCATAAACACAGTCCAAAAGACAGCTGTTTGAGAATGCTCCTTCACTAATACTAATACAGTATCTTCAATAATGTGTGTACCTTATAGAAAATCTTGAACAGTACAAGATTTTATAATTAAGGCATGAAAAACTGCTTGGGCTCTTTGATTCCAGGTGTCCTCTTCTCCCTTCTGCTATTGCCATCTATGTTCAATATAATTCTAACCCAGTTCTAAGTACAGAGAAAATTCCTACCCTGCCTGCTTTTATAGTTCATCAAATTTCCCTGTTTCAGCTATCACTTTTCTGGTATGTGTAGTCCGATTTCTGTCTGTCATGCCCTTGTCACAGTCCTTTCTTTGAACAGTAGATAAAATGATCTATTTAAAGTGTTAATCACATTGCTCTAATATATAAAGCCTCCAGTGGTTTCCCATATCACTGTAAAATACCCCTTGCCAGCCTCTCCCATCAACCTCGCTTTTTCTGTTCTTTGTATATGCACATCTCTTCCTGCGCCTTTATTGCCATCCTCATGTGGGGATGTTTCTGTCTCAGAGATAGTGTTTATTTAGGTCCCACTCTGCAGTCCTCTCCAGAGGGGCTGCTTTCACCACCCCTTCTAAAATAAGCCTCTCTAAACACCCCTGTCACGTTCTATCCCTTAACCAGCACTAATTTTTTTACAATGCTTACCACTAACTGAAATTACTTTATCATTTAATGTCTTCCTCATTAGAATGTAAGCTTGTAAGAGAGTGGCAGGGATGTAGTTTATTCATTATTTTATGTCCCTCACCTAATCCTATGAGTGGCCCATATTAGGGCATGTAATAAATATTACTTGAGGAATGGATGAATTTAACATACTACCAATCCTCTGAGTGACTCTTCTTAAAGCCTTCATCATTCACACTTTCTTGTCTTTCATTTGGGGGTGTCCAGTCACCCTTCCGTGAACATCTGTACCTTTTACAAAGAGAGGACTAGGTTCCTGGAGTTCATAGATGTAAACAACAGCCTAGGGGTAGCAAACTGGTGGGCCCTGAGCCAAATCCTGGCCTGCACATGTATTTTGTTTGGGTTGTACAGTGTTTGTTATAAATGAGCTGGCTGCTAATGTTTTTTAATTGGAAATATTTACATTAAAAACCTAGACCTGTAGCTGCTCTTAAAAATACAGCCGGGCACGGTGGCTTATGCCTGTAATCCTAGCACTTTGGGAGACTGAGGTGGGCGGATCACTTGAGGTCAGGAGTTCGAAACTAGCCTGGCCAACATGGTGAAATCTCATCTCTACTAAAAATACCAAAAAATTAGCTGGGCATGGTGGTGGGTGTCTGTAATCCCAGCTACTTGGGAGGCTGAGGCAGGAGAATTGCTTGAACCCAGAAGGCGGAGGTTGTAGTGAGCCAAGATCATGCCACTGCACTCCAGTCTGAGTGACAGAGCAAGACTCCGTCAGGAAAAAAAAAAAAAAAAAAAAAACCCTGGGAGTGGTGGCACATGCCTGTAATCCCAGGAGGTAGAGGTTGCATAGAGCCGAGATCGTGCCATTGCACTCCAGCTTGGGCTACAGAGCGAGACTATCTCAAAAGAAAAAAAGAAAAAAAAGAAAACAACAACAAAAAACATGAGTTCCACAATACTCCAGGCCATAGTTAACTAGCATCCATTAGCCCTCCGGGTGAGGCTGCATGGGCAGTGCATGATGATTCCCTCCACCCCTGTTAATTGTGTAACACTGAAGCCAGGTGTCAGTTGGCAGGTATCAGTGTGCTGATGGTATTTTCTTGAATTCTGCCCTTTTGCTTACTGATGTTACCTACCTGGCTCTTGACACCTGATATCTCATGGAATATTCCAAGACAATGTGAATCACCAAATCTGTGAATGTGGCATTGTTTGACTAGGCTCTTGGGTCAGTTAAATCAGATTGTTTTCTGTGCCCCAAATCACTAGTGAACCACCGTATAGTTAACCTTTTCAAACAAATTCCTCACTTAAGCGACTTTTACTCTGCTGGAGCACTTAACAGAGCACATGACACATCATATCTTTGTACAGAGGGCATGGCACATTGTAAATCTCACTGTGAGGCTCAGGTTTCCACCCTCAATTACAAAACTTAATTTCTTGCCCAAAATGATTTCCTGCCCAGATTTAACAAGAATTAATACAATATAGACCAACAATGAACAAATAAAGCCACATTTAAATTGATTAGCCAGGCTCTCAGTCCCTAGCTGACTTCTTTGACACACGCAATTGAAATCAAGAGTCTCAGATAAACTTCCAATTATTTGAGAACAGTCAAATTGCAAATGTCAAGTGTCTACTTGCATATAATCTGATGAGGGCTATAATGATAGGTTTCTACCTAGAGAAATAAGGATAGGTAAATTCTCAATGTTTAGATACATGGCACATACCTGCATGTAATTAATATTCAATTGGAGACAAGACAATGTTTTAAAAAGCCAAATGACATCCAAAATAATCCTCAGTATATTTTAGAGCCAAGCAACAGTACAATGAGTGCCAAGTTTAAAGAAGAAAGATGGACCACTGTGGCCTAGAAGGCCCCAGAAAATTTTTAGAGGACGTGGAATGTGGGCTGCACTTCGAAGGGGAAGGTTTTAAAGGACAAAGAGGAAGCCTGGCATAGTGGTGCACCTGTAGACCCAACTACTTGGGAGGCTGATGCAGGAGGATCACTTGAGCCCAGGAATTCGAGACTGTAGTATGCTATGATTGCACCACTGCATTCCAACTTGGGCAACAGCAGCAAGACCCTGTTTCAGGGTTTAAAAAAAAAAAAAAAAGACAAAGGGGAAGAGGCCCAAGAGATGGTGTTCAATGCTGACATCCTCTATTAGCTGTGTAATCTTATACATGTTACTTAACCACTCTAAACTTCCATGTTCCCATCTGTAATGAGTTAGTAATTAAGCCTAGTGTATTCAGATATTATGAAGGTTAAAGGAAATAATGTATATAACGCACTTAACACAGTGTTAAGTGTGTACATGTCCAGTAAATGTTATCATTATTAGCATCTTTACAGTTGAGGATGCCAGACTAAAGTGTCTTTTAGACCAGAGCGCCATTGTTTTAAAAGCGGGTGATTGTAATTTCCTAGGGTTTCCTAGGGCTGCTGTCACAAATTACCACAAACTCTGTGGCTTAAAACAACACATAATTACTCCTCCACATTTCTGGAGTCTAGAAGTCTGAAATCCAGATGACAGCAGGGCCATGCTCCCTCTAAGTCCACCCTTGCTTCTTTGTAGTTTCTGGTGGTTCCCAGCAATCCTTGGTGTTCTTTGGCTTGTAGCTACATCGCTCCAGTCTCTGCCTCCATCATCACATGGCCTTTTTCTCCGTATGTGTATGTTCTCTTTTAAGGATACCAGGGCCTACCCTAACCCAGTATGTCCTCATCTTAACAAAGTACATCTGCAAAGACCCTATTTCCAAATAAGATTACATTCTGAGGTTCTAGGTGGACGTGAATTTTGGGGAGACACTAGTCAACCTTTTTCAGTGACATAAGAAAAATAATAAAGAACCTGAAGTGGACTTTTTAAGAAATTTTCATTCTGAAATAATTTCAAATTTACAAAAAAGTTGCAAAACTTGTGTGAAGAATTTTTATATATCCTTCACCGAGATTCACCAAATATTAACATTTCACCATGCTTGCTTTTTCACGCTCTGTGATGTCTTTTCTGCTCTCTTGAGAGTAAGTTGCAGTCAATGTTTCTTTACCTATAAGTACTTCAATATATATTCCTTAAAAACAAGGACATTATCTTACATATCCACAATATAATTACCAAAGTCAGAGAATTTAACATATTGACCAATACTGTAATCTATCGACCAGACATTGCCACTATTGCAAATACTGATCTATTGATCAAATATTGCCAATTTACCTACTAGTGCCCTGTTTTCTGGTCCAGAATCCAACCTAGAATCATATACTGTCTTTAGTCATAATCATTTTAGTCTCTTTTCATTGTAATTGTTCCTCAATCTGTCTTTGCTTTCATAACCTTGACATGTTTAAAGAGTGTAAACCAAACTTGTCCAATCCACGGCCCATGGGTTGCATGCAGCCCAGGATGGCTTTGAATGTGACCCAACACAAACTCATAAACTTTCTTAAAACATGATAATTTTTTGAGTTTTTCTGTTCTTTTCTTTTCTTTTTTTGCTCATCAGCTATTGTTAGTGTTAGTGGATTTTATGTGTGGCCCAAGACAATCCTTCCAGTATGGCCCAGGGAAGCCAGAAGATTGGACACCCCTGTTGTAAACTGATGGCTTTGTTGACTATCTTTTAATTTGAGTTTGCCCTATTTGTTTTGTGATTAGATTTGGGTTTTGTGTTTTTGGCAGGAGAAATACAATAGAAGCCAGGCTGTGTCCTCAGTGCCTCATTAGGAGGCACAGTGTTAATTTGTCCCAGTAACCGATGGTGTTAACTATGATCATTGGTTAAGGTGCTGTCTGCCAGTGTTCTCTATTAAAATGTTACTATTTTACACTTTGTAATTAAAAAGTATCTTTTGGGGGAGATACTTTAGATCATATAAAAATTGTTTCTTTTATACTGTGTAATTAACAAGTATCTTTTGGGAGATACTTTAGATCATATAAATATTGTTTCTTTTTTTTTTTTTTTTTTGAGACAAAGTCTTGCTCCATCTCCCTGGCTGGAGTACGGTGGCACGATCCGGGCTCACTGCAACCTTCATCTCCTGGGTTCAAGAGATTCTCCTGCCTCAGCCTCCCAAGTAGCTGGGATTACACATACCTGCCACCACACCCAGCTAATTTTTTCATATTTTTAGTAGAGACAGGGTTTTGCCATGTTGTCCAGGCTGGCCTCAAACTCCTGACCTCAGGTGATCCACCTGCCTTGGCCTCCCAGAGTGCTGGGATTACAGGCGTGAGCCACCACACCCAGCCTGGATAATATCAATAGTGCTTCTTGATTAACTCCTGCCTACTAATTCTAGCATCCATTGATGATTTTTACCTGAAATAATTATTGAAAATGATTTTCAAATTTCAGCATTCACTCTACATTTATTAGTTGGAATGCCACTGTAAGAAAGAGCTTTCTTTTCTTCTTCATTTATTCATTTGTTTATATGTTTCAGTATGGACTCATTCTATGAAGTTATAATCCATTACTGTCATTATTTTGTTACTCAAATTCCGATGTGGCCAATGGAAACCCCTTTAAGATACTTCCTGTGTCCTTTATTATTTATTTATTTATTGATTGATTTATTTATTTATTTAGATGGAGTCTTGCCCTGTTGCCAGGCTGGAGTGCAGTGGCACGATCTTGGCTTGCTGCAACCTCCTCCTCCTGGGTTCAAGTGATTCTCCTGCCTCAACCTCCCAAGTTGTTGGGACTACAGGTGTGCACCACAATGCCCAGCTAATTTTTGTATTTTTAGTAGAGACGGGGTTTCACCATGTTGGCCAGGATGGTCTCAATCTCTTGACCTCGTGATTTGCCCGCCTCGGCCTCCCAAAGTGTTGGGATTACAGGCGTGAGCCACCGCACTCGGCCTCCTGTGACCTTTAAGATGAGTATTTTAAAGACTTTTTCCCATATGTGTACCTTTCCAGAAGGTTCACACCATCTGTGCTTTCTCTAGACATGTATAACCAGAAGCTCTTGAGAACATGAGCTCTTGAGAACATCAGCAGTGATATTAGAGGGGATGAAATAACTTTCAAAGATCAGGATAACTACCTTGCCAATGTATAGGGCTTCTCGTGGCTGCAGTTTCCAGAACAACTTTTCCTTTTGGTTCAGACAATTTTCCCCATTGCTATGGTTTGGATAAGGTTTGTTTGGCCCTGCCAAGTCTCATGTTAACATTTGATCCCCAAAATGTTGGTGGCAGGGCCTGGTGGAAGGTGTTTGGGCCATGGGGTGGATCCCTCATGGCTTGGTGCCATGCTCGAGGTAGTAAGTGAGTTCTTGCTCTATTAGTTCCTGTGAGAGCTGCTTGTTTAAAAGAACCTGGCACCTCCCCCTCTCTTCTTGCTTTCTCTCTTGCCATGTGATCTCTGTACACACTAACTCCCCTTTGCCTTCTGCCATGAGTGGAAGATTCCTGAGGCCCTCATCAGAAGCAGATGATGGGTACCATGCTTCTTGTACAGCCTGAAGAACCGTGAGCCAAATAAACCTATTTTTTATTTATAAATTACCCGGCTTCAGGTGTTCCTTTATAGTTACACAAAGACACTCATGCACGATCAGTTTCCCTAGTCCTACTATCTGTCCTTTCCTTGAACGCCTTTCAGTTTGCATAGTCAGTAATAAGTGCCTTTGCCACTAGAGGTCACTCTTTGGCTGTATGTGATACAAGATCTTGCTCTAAGTTTCACTTCAGCTGACCGGCAAGCCTTCTTCTGAACAATAAAGAGTTGTCTGTTTACAAAGGAACACTCATGTCTTTAGATACGTCCATTTAAGCCTCATTTAGGTCTTTAATCCAGACTTGAACCTTTGATAATAACTCTTTAGGTACATACCTTTGCTAGACTTTGCTGGCAGAATAGATAGCAACCCTTATTTATATAAGCACTATGTGCCAGATGCCATTCTCCTTCACATATATTAACTCATTTGACCTCTTTCAAAAACCCTGTGGTGGGAGAGAAACCCATGAGGTGGTGATTTCACTCAGCTAGTAAGTGGTTGAGCTAGGATTTAGTTTGTTGCAGAGTCTGTATACTTAACCACTCTACTATGTATCAACCTGCATGGCCTTGCTAGAGTCCCATTTTAATCTCATCTTTCCATATGCAAGCCTGAGCTCACTGGTCTCCTTATAAAGCATCCACATAATGAGGTTTGAAATCATCAAAAGTCTTTTAGAGCTCGGCAGTAGTTGCTGCTTGCCAGGTGTGTGCTACTGGGAAATTGTCCAGCAGAGTCATGCACATACCCACACCTGCACCCAGCCTGTTCCTTGTGGTTGCAAGCTGTCCAGGTCCAGAGATCAACTCCAGTAACCCTGTGACTCCACCTGCCACCCCATTCAGTGTGGTGCTGAGAGAACCTGAGGGTGTCAGCTTTTCCCTGCTTGACTATTGCTTCCTAGAAGCAGTGTCAGCTTGCTTTGAAAGCTGCTTCAAATTAAGCCCCAAGGTACCTGATAAAGTTTGAGGTCTTTCCGCCTTAGCCGGGGGTGGTGAAAGAGGCATGGGTTCTGCAGTTCAACTGGCCTGCGTTAGAAGTCTAGTTCTCCTACTCAGTGGCCATGTGGCCTTGGACAGAATTGCTTAGCCTCTCTGAGCCTGAGTTTCTTCATCTGTGGGTTGACAATGATAAACATTTCCCTTGTGTGATTGTTGTGAGAATTGGTAACGTATGTAAAGAGGCATTAGCACAGGGTAGGAGGTACTTGATACATCTTGCTATTATCTCTTCCTTAAAGGAATTGCATAACCCAATTCCTAGCAATCAGAAAGGCTGACCCTGGTAACTTGTCCTAGGTGGATCTCTCCTTTTTCCTAAACAATAGTGCCCCTTATGGCTTGTGTTATTCCTTGAGCAATTAAAACACATCACTCTATGCTGGCAAGTGTCATTTATTGTGCTTGGCCTGATTCTCCAACTAGACTCCAATTAGAGTCAGAACTGTTCGTTATACCTCCTTGTATCCTTAATCTTAACCAGGGACCCAAAACGGTAGGTGCTCAGTCAATGACTGTCGATGACAATTATTAACTGAAGTCAGTTAACAAGTATTTATGGAGTATTTACTATGTGTCAGGCACTGGGCCAGATTCCAAGAATACTGAGGTAAAAGAAACCCAGCCCCTCACTCAGGGAGCTCCTGCTGTGGCTAAAAGTTTTTGCCAAGACATGAAAAGTTAATGTACTTTTCTGAGCATCTAATTCTCAGGGAATGACTTTGTTGAAGTAATCTGGCTCACTGTGTCTCAAACAGAAAGCAAAAGCCAAGTATGCAGCCAGGAACCTTTTTACACTGGCTGTACATAACTGGGGAGTACGTAACTGTATGTACTGCTGAGTACGTAACATAGCATTTAGTACCCAAGGACGCTGGGACTATTCAGGACCCCACAGGCTGTTCTTACCTCCTGCTCCTGAAGACCAGCCCAACAGCTCTCATTCCCATCAGGATAACAGCCTGCAAGTGTGGGAGACAGCATGCTGCTCTCCTCACCATGGGAGGTCAGTGCAAGACCCTGGACAAACCCGGTCAGTGATGGATTCCCCTTGTGAGTCATTCCAGCAATACATTATCAGAATGATTTGTTCTGGGATGGAGTGGATGAAAGGGAGAGAATGGTTTGGAAAAAATGAAACCATCTTTTGA
Source organism: Theropithecus gelada (assembly GCF_003255815.1). NCBI lineage: Eukaryota > Metazoa > Chordata > Mammalia > Primates > Cercopithecidae > Theropithecus > Theropithecus gelada. The sequence goes on from NC_037669.1 coordinate 134,941,104, forward strand.
ATTCACGAGTGCCACAAGTCATGAGTTCAACCAATGTTTGACAAGTATTTTTAGCACAAAGAAATAAGGTAATTTGAGGATTTCAGAAAACAAATGCTGTCTGGAAACCCAAATAATAATTGAGGAAATACTACGCAATAGCAAAAAGCTTTACTCTCTCATTTGCAAAAGCAAAATGACATTTTTTCCCCAGAAAAAAGGAAGGCTTTCAGAAGTTAAAAGAAATGCCGTTTACTGACTAAATGCCCCTCTGCAACAGAATAAAGAACCTTCCCTCTTATCTGGGTTCGGAACTGGCAAGCAAGCTCCATGTGGGCACTTCATAAATATTCATTGATGATGAAAATGTCGACGGTGCAAAGGAACCATTTTGTCATTTCAAGAACCCTTTTGAAATGCCAGTGATTGAAGTGGGATCTTGACTATCCTTTGCAAATCTCGAACAAGAAAGGCCCAGTTCAGCTGGTCACATGGAATGAAACAGAACAAGGACACCGGATTAATCTCTCCTGGAGTCTTGGGTTGTGACTGTACTTACAAAGAGCAGAGCAAACTGAAGCAGTGGGTAGGATTTTTAAATAACCACTCCCAGACATACAAACAACTGACATTCAGCAACTCCACTTTGTGGGCAAAAACTACCTTGTTTCACTTTGCATCAGATATGAAGGCTGTACATACAAACAGAAATAGTTAAAGCACGAGCAGGGTGTGGCAGTCCGTGTTAGCCACTATAGACCATCCCTATCGTGCTGTATCAGTTGAGCTGAGGGACATTCAGAGAGAACATGGTGAAACCAATGTACTGCTTTGTTGCCCGGTCAAGGTCTGCTTGTTTTGGCCCGGGTACACCTGGCCTTGGCCCATGAAATCTTGATAAACAGAAACGAATGTACCTCAGTAATCATTGCCCATACAGCCTGTGTTGGTGAAGCCAGATTATGACTGAATTGGGCCAGTATGGCTTGGAGACCTTCCATCAGAGGCCTGGGATCTATCTGGCCCTACAGAGACCTCTTTCTGGATTCTAAGAGACACTTTCCATTTGCCAGTGGTTGACGCCGGCCAGGGTAGGGGTGGGACAGCCACTACTTGGTTGTGGCTCTGGGCTATCTTAGGCCTGGAACAGAACAGCCCTATTTCCCCACACTAGGCCCCTACATCCCACCCTCCACCCCCACACCACTGCCACCACCAAGGAGTAGCCTCAAACCTTTCTCTGCTCTAGAGGGGGCTGTCAGGGTAATGCCTCTCTCACCTCTGTGCTGTTTCTCATCACACACACACACACACACACGCACACACACACACACACATGCCATGAACCACTCTGCCGAGTCTAGCGCTGGTCTTCATGGGACTCCAGGCCTTTGGGTGAGCTCTGACATTTACACCATGTTCTAAGGGGCAGGAAGGCACCAAAGCCTGTATCATGGACTGAAAGCCCCCCAGGGCTCCCAGGCAGCATAGTGGCACCTCAGCATCCAGGAAAACCACCGCACTTAGCCACAGCCCTCCGACAGCATCCTATCAACACCTCTTATCCTCATGCTCCCCTCACCTCCTGCCACTCACCTTATCAAACTCTGCCCTTTCATTCATTCTTCAGACATTGAGTGAGCATTTATATGTGTGAGGCAGACCTTTGCTGAGAGAGGTGGGCTGGAGCTGTCTCCTCACAAATGAAAAAGGCCAGGGAAAGCAAGGAGCATTAATTGAGTCCTTGCTTTGTGCCAGAAACTTTAGATGCATGTCTCACTTAATCCTGCCTTCATACCTAAGAGGAGGGCCTCATTATTCTCCTGAGTACCAGAACGGTGTGGAGGTGACACACAGGGACACTGCTGCCTGACTGCCTCGCTTCAAGGTCCAGCTATGTGACCCTGGGCAGAGGATTGGACCTATGTGCCCACTGCACCAGCAAAATGGGAATTGGGCTGTTGTGAGCATTTAAGGAGTTAACTTATGTATAAAAAGCATTTAGAACAGCTAGGGGGAAATGTTAGCCATTCTTATTATAGTATTAGCTGTTATATGTCGGAAATGAGAAGACAGAGGCTTATTGCTCGTGTGTACAGATTGGATTCCACCGTGCTCCACAGCAAGTGCTCCCCTGAGCTCCATGCTGCTTCCCTCACACTGTAAACTTTCCAGGGATGTTTACATTTAGCTTAAAAGAGCCTTAAAAGAGTTTTAGACCAGTGTGAGAAAGAATTTGGGAGACCACCCGAGTCTTCTTTGACCCCCTGAAAGTGTGTCCCCTGAGCAGAGGGTTGCCAGTGACCAGCAGTGGGCCCCGACTGTTCTGGAGAGGGCTGGTGGCGTAGGGCAGTGGCCCTGGCGCCTGCCCCCTCCTCTTCTCAGAACTAGGATGAGGTCCCATGATTCTGACCCTAACTTCCTCTCCACCTTTCCTTGTTTCCATCCCCATCCTAGAATCTGGGTAGTTTGTCCTGAAAATATGGCAGAGGTAGAATTTAAATCCAAGCCTGCCTGGCTCCAAAGCCCACGTTCTCTCTGTTCTTGGTCAGTTGCCCCACAGCTGCTCAGACATCTGTGGCAGACAGACGAATGAGGCCACAGGGACTGACACAATCATGACTTGGCCTTTGTGTGTGGTGGATGAAGGGGGCAGGAAACCGGCACAATGGCCAATTCTGGTGCAGGCATATCCATGCGTAACCAAGTTACCTGATCACTCAATGTATAATTGCAATCAATGGAAAGATCATATGCACTCATCTAATGTGATGCAAGGAACTCCCTTCTGCCCTAAAGCAGAAAAGTGGCCAGAGGTGTCCTTGGTCAGGCAAACCATAGTTTCAAGGGTGTAACATTTTCTGGAGTTTACATCATGCCCTGAATCTCCTAATTAGCTTCGTGATCTTGAGCAAGTCTGTTAACCTCTCTGAACCTCAGTTTACTAATATGCAAAACAGGGCAAATAATCCTTACTTCAGAGGGTTTTCCTGATGTTTATGAGAGGATGTATAAAAAAATGCCAGGGACTGGGACACAAGAGATGTTTATGAACTATGAGCTTTCCTAGACAGTGTAAGAACCCAAATATGATCTCACTTAGTGTACCCCAGTCATGGAAGATCTGGAAGAAGGCTTTCTGCACACTGGCTCAGGTCCTCATTGCTAAGAAAGTGAGCCTGTGTGTCACTTCATTGCACTGTGAGTGTTGGAAACCCTTCTTTGGATGCCTGGTACTGCAACCAGCAGCATTTTAGAGGGGGTGTCCAACTGCCTTCCGGGGTGCTCTAGGTTTCTGTGCCTGTCCACCTGCACCTTCCTGCACTGTCAGACCCTCACAAGCTCTTCAGTGTTGTGCTCATTGGTTTCATCAAAGCAGGACAATACTTGGCACTAAGTCAACAAAATTCTCACTTCTGCAGTAGGCCTCTAGATGTCCATGATCCTGCCTTCTCAGAAAGAGAGGGAGGACATGCGGCTGGAGGGACACAGAGGGCAAGACTGCATCCCAGTGACAACACCAGGAAGCCACGTCTGAAAGGAAACTCCTCAGAAACCTGGGCATAGGCTGTCAGGAAAGTAAAGAAGACATCTGGAGAGGTGAGTATTCTGAAGGAATCTCTGCCAGAGGAGAAGGGAGAAGGAAAGCACTTATCCAGGTCAAAGGCATGAGTTTCCAGATTATTCATCATGACTAGAGGATGACTGTTGACTAGATTTATTCCACAGGTGTGGAAGGAAAAGTCTTGGTACATTGTTTGCAGCATTTCCTCCTCTCCATATAGACTGTTCTCATTTTGCAGGGCTGGGATTCACCCAGTAACTCCAAGCCCTTGACATAGTAAAAGGAGTGAGGGGAGCCAGGTATAGTGGCTCATGCCTGTAATCCCAGAACTTTGGGAGGCCAAAGCAGGCAGATTGATTGAGCTCAGGAATTCGACCCCAACCTGGGCAACATAGTGAAACCCCGTCTGTACTAAAAATACAAAAATTAGCTGGGTGTGGTGGTGCATGCCTGCGGTCCCAGCTACTCTGGAGGCTGAGGTGGTAGGATTGCTTGAGCCCAGAAGTGTGAGGCTGCAGTGACCTGTGCTCACACCACTGTATTCCAGCCTGGGTGACAGAGTGACAGACCCTGTCCCCCCAAATCCTCCCCCAAAAAAAGAAAAGAAAAAAGTGAGGGGTTTGAAATCAGAATCCCTGGGTTCGAGCTGTTGCTCCATCTGACCAGCATATGATCTCTCAGACCCCAGGTTCCTCTTAGTTCCTCGTCTGAAAGTGAGGACAGTTCTGCTTCAGGGCTGTGGTGAGTGGTCAGTGAGGTTGTGTCTGAGGAAGGAGATTGTAACGAGGAAACAAGGCAGTTATTGGTCACTTATTTTTCAATATGTAGGAGCTCTAATTTCCCTCCAGACAACCGGTTCTATCTCAGTAAACAAAAAGATCGCCATTAAAGTGTTTTGTAATCCTGAAGGACCTGAAAAGATCTTAAAGAGCTGAGGAAGAGCGGCCAAGTGCTTTCTCACCTGTCCCTCATCCTGGCCCCCTCATCTTGGGGACATATAGGCCCTTTCAGGGGCGCCTCGGCAAGTGGCCACCGTCTGGCCTCGGGCAGGCCTCCCTGGCACCGCCAGCAGCTGGGTAGCGGCGGGGAAGGGCGCCCTCAGCCCCACGCTCACCTTGGGTCTGGGCCCACATTAAGCACTTTTTTCTTCATGTGCCATTTCCTACACCAAAAGGTATTAAAAATTATATTTTATGGCTTTATTGATGAAAAGTAAAGCATTCTGGTCTGGGTTAATTACTATATATTCATTATTATTAAATTACTTTCATTATTTTTTCTTACGATTTTAATAGCAATGTAATTTCACAGCAATGAATGAGGAGTCGCATTTTGGCCACAAGGGGGTAGCATGAGGTCACTAGATGCTCACGGGAAATTGGGTTGGGGGCGGTTGGTAAACAGTGGGAAAGCCAGCAAGAGCCACCACCTCTGACTCACAAAGGGCTCTTGCTTCTCACGGCGTTTCCTCAGAGAGTGTCGTGTTTGCTCCTCACCACATGAGACCCAGAAAGCCAGCGGGTGGGGCAGGAGTTATTGCCCCACTCAAGGGCCAGGAAAGGGAGGCTCCCCCTGGGAGGGTCAGTGTCATGCGGGGTCACACGGTGGCAGAGGCAGGCGAACTCCTGGCTCCTGCTGTAGTGCTCCTCCCTCGGAGCCCCAGACAACCCGGATACTCTAAGCAGATGGGACAGGGACCAAGAGGCAAAACCTCTCCTCATATTGTTGCCCAGCTCAGCCCTTTCATGAGCACCCCAAGTCATCGCTGGAGAGCCCCGCAGACCCCAAAGCACTGCTCGACTTTCCGCCTCGGGGTAGAAGAGACCCTACATTCCACGCCTGGGCCCAACCCCAGCCTCCCTCAGGGCCAAGCACGCCTTTGTTCGCTCTCTTTCTGACCACACGCAGCACGAGCCTCTAGGTGGGAGAGACGAGACACTCATTCCCCTCCCTTGGAAGCTGAGCAATCACATCAAAGGCATACAAAAGGCAATTCACTGTGCAAAGGGAACAGAAAGAAATAAGTGCTGTATGGGCTCTGAGCGCTCGGGAAGGAGGTACAGCAAAGAAGGAAAGGCCGGAAACAAAACCAAACAAAACACAAGGTATAAAATGATCCGATCTTGGGGAGGTGGTTTTCTACCTCCTGGGAGGAACACCCAGCGTGTTGCCTGGCAGAGTGTACTGGGCACATCAAGAACAATAGGCCTTTCTCTCCAGCAACCGAGCACATGCCCAGGAGAAAAGGAGCCCCGTCTTAGGAAGGCTGAGTCCACTCAAGGGCAGGGCCAGTGTAGGAAGCTAGTTTATAACACAGATACTTGCATTGAGCCTCCTTCTGAAAAGATGAGGGGGGTGCATAAACCCATGTGAAAAATAAAAAGAAGACTTTTCTTACTGGATGAGAGAAAAAAGATTGTTCAGTTTTTTAGGGGGAACATAAGATGCCAACTGACCCTGAAATAGATGTGTCAAAAGGCAACCTGGTGCGGTTTGTTCTCTTACAGGAAGCACCTTTGTGGCCCAGAAGGTGCCAAAAACATCCTGAGATAAGTGTTCCTTGGCAAACTGGGATCACGCCTGAGGTGGGGGAGGTGGCCTTACGCGGAGGCCCTGGAGAAGTGAAACAGGTAGGTGGGGGCCCCTGGGTGCTTCGGGTGCTCCAGGGACAGAGGTGACATCTACCCACTGAGCAGGGTCACTGGATAGGCAGGAATCCCTCCCCACTCATGCGCAGAGTGACCTGAGTGCTGGTCTGGTTAGACAGGCCCGACTGGAGGAGGAATGACAGGCCTGCCACACGGATGAGGAGTAGAGTCGCAGTTCAATTTCTGACTCTCCTCCATCCCATCCCTGATCCCTCCACGGGATTGGTGAGTGGGGGTGACAGTCTAGTCTAGATTGGGAAGAGAGAGACTGAGAAACCAGACCGAGAAAAGGAAGGGCGCCCTTGGCAGAATGCCTGGCATTCCTGAGGCTGTGGATTCTGTACCTTCCTGGGAGGAGGAGAGGCACAGCAGTCACAAGCCACAGCTATCCCCGGCAGAGCCAGCCTAGCTGTGTTCAGGAACTCTGATAGAGGATGACTGACTTCAGAATTGAAGGGGACTTTTAGGATTACCTGATCCTCTCCTGTTGGTACTAGAAGGGACTCTGGGGAAAACACAGTCAAACCCTGATGAGTCCTAAAGAGAGGATGTGACTTGGTGAATGTTCCATTTCTGTCTGGTCAGAGGACAGAAGCAGGAAGCCCTGGTTTCCTGATTTATGGCTCAAAGCTCTTGCTGGTAGATGACACTCCCTAAAAAATGGAAGATAAAGGTAGCCTGGAGGAGTCCGGAGAGCTGGACCCATGGGGTTGAGGGGCAAAGTGAACCTCAATTTTAAGGTTAGACCAGAGACAGAGCTCAGCCATCCAAACAATGTGATTTATCAGAGTAGCTGGAAAACAAAAACACAACCAGCCCAAGAAGTCACATGATAGGGAGGTTGGTGGGCAGGGTTTATGACATGGTGTCTCAGGTTCCTTTCCTCTCCAGCGTTCTGAGACCTGCCCTTCTGAGAGTCTGAGGCTCTGGAGAGATCACAGGGAGTCGATGCTAACTTGAAAAGAGCAGGGCTGTGAGGGCCTGGCCATGACTCATTCCACTGGGGCTTCCCTGGACCACTCTGTTAGCTTTGAGTCAGCAGCCACTTCTGTGATTCTGCCTGGCACAATTGCCCAAGGCCCTCAGTGGTGACTCAGTAGAAAGGGACAGGATAACTCATTGCCCTGGTGGAGAGACCTCTCACCCCAAGCCTCCCACCAGTGCCTTCCTTGTCCCTCTTCATCCCTTGCAGAAAGCAAAGGGCTGCTTGCTTCACCCAGAGACTTCCACAATTCAGCTGTCAGACCCCTCTTGGCCCCAGGGTGGTGGAGGCCTGGCAGTGTGCATTAGAAGATCGGTTGGGGTTCTTGAGATAGCCAGATTTCTTCAAATGCTTATTTTGCCAAAAGACAAAAGGAGCATAGGGCTTAGATTTGGAAGGGACTTTAGGGACAGCTAAGGCTATAATTTCACAGATGAAGAAACTGAAGTACTGGCAGATTGTGTACTTTCCCCAAGATTATGCAGAGCCTCTTTCCTCTCTGTCACCATTATTCCTGGCTGACCCACAGACAAGGGGGAGGGTGTTCTCTGAGAGGTGAATCATAGGTCCAGCTCATGCACCTGGGCTTCTCCTGTAATAGGCAGAGGACTGGTCCTCCAAGGATGTCCATTCCCCAATCTCTCAAACTTGTGAATATACAGTGTTACTCTGTACAGCAAAAAGGACTTTGCAAATGTGATTAAGTATCTTGAGATGAAAAGATTATTCTGGATTATCTGGATTACTGGGGGAGTCCAATGTCATCACAAGGGTCCTTCTATGTGAAAGGAGGAGGCAGGAGAGCCAGGATCAGAGAGGAATTTGAAGATGCTACCCTGCTGCTGGCAGGGAAGGGACCATGAGCTGAGAAATGCAGGCAGCCTTTGGAAGCTGGAAAGTAAGGAAACAGATTCTGCCCTCCAGAAGGAATGCAACCCTGCCTACACCTTGATGTTAGCCCACTGAAACCCATCCTGACCTGCCAAGCTTTGTTATATGATTTCTTTTAGCACTAATGGGAACCCATACATATCCTTGCACCTCCCAACCCCACTGCTCTCTAGTTTGTGGTTTTAAAGAATACGCTTGAAAACTGTCACCCCCATCCCCCGATTTTTACTGAATGAGATATAAGAATAAATAATTTGAAAAATTATAGGAAAGACACTGAGTCCCTTTCGTTCAATAATGAAACCTGTAGAAGATCGATCAAGTTGAACTCGGTTGGATACGAAAAGTAAGCAGCTGAATTCTCTCTCATTGCCATCTTTTAAAGCTCACTCTGTTTAATTATTCTTCCACTTTCCTGAATGAAATGCCAGGCATATTCCAAAGCTTTTCTGGTCACTTTCAGGTTTTACTAAACACCTAATTATTTGGTCTGGAAAGTTCAGTCCAGTCTCCCATCAAAGCTTCAATGTAAATCCAATATAAAGCTTTTTTTCTGCCCTAATTTGGGCCTGATAAGGCCCCAAAGCCTATAGAAATGGAGAGCGGGTGCTGGGGAGCAAGGTGGTCAGCTTCCTGACTAGTTTCCCTCCTTATCCTTCCACAGCTCTGCCCCTCACTCTGCTGCCTCTGGCTGCTTCGAGGGTGGCAGAGGGTAAATGGGAGGGAGGAGAGGTAAGGGGCAGCTAAGACTTCATTGACTCAGTGTGTGGCTCTTCACTCCAGGAGCCTTTCGGAGACATCCAACCACAAAGTTCTCTGGCAAGGCAAGCTAATCACTGGCGGTCCCCTAACAACTCTCCCCTCGGTTTCTACATCAGTAGTCCCCCTGCAAGAACCAGCTTTCTGTTGGTGCCATCTCACTCCTGCAGCTAGTCTTCTTGGGTGGGGTCTCCTTTGAGATGACTGCCCCAAAGCTATGCTCCTCTTTCTGCTCTGCTCAGCTCTAGGGGTGCTCACCACATGCAATCAGCCCCTCTCTTCACTCCTCCATCCCAGGTAGCTCCAGCCATCATTCACCTTCGATTTTTTTTTCAGGTGAGCTTCAGTGTGATGAACTGTCCTAAGCTGTTTTGGCCAGCCACGACCATTGGATTTTTTGTGGTACATAATAGCAGCCGCTACTATGTAGAGGGAAGATGAGGGTTAGTTATTCCTCCATAATTCTGCTATTGGGTTATCATGAAAGATCCTTTCCTTTGCATGAAAGGTTAATTGAGGGTGAATATGATGATATTATAGAGGCAAGATTCAAATAAACTGGAGGGTTAGCATCAGACAGCCAGATTCTTTTGAACCAGTTGCTGGTTATAGAACCACTTAAGGACCGAGCCTTAGGTGGCTTTAAGGGCTTATGCTACAGTCTCCCCTAAATCTCTGCCCAATTCATGCAAGTATGAGGAGAGTCTTTCAAATATTTTGAACTGCTAATTTCACAACATGAAACCCATTTTAAGTATTCATTATTAGCAAAACTTCTGGTGTTGCTCAGAGGTAAAGATAACTTTATATATCCTCATGGTAGCTGCCTCTGGAGTGTGGGTAAGAGTATACAGCTTAGCAAACACACACAGTATCACCCTGCCTATGTCAAAGATATCAGATTACATCACAGGCATCATAAAACTCAGCCTCCAGTCTTTGTTTTCCTAAACTCTTGGGACACAGGGAGTTTAGGACAGAGAGTTCTTAGTCCTCCTAAAAACCCTCTGCCTACATTCTTTTTTTTTTTTTTTCCAACTTTTATTTTAGAATCAGGGGTACATGTGCAGACTTTTTTTTCTTTTTTTTGAGACAGAGTCTCACTCTGTCACCCAACTTGGAGTGCAGTGGCGCGATCTCGGCTCACTGCAACCTCTGCTTCCCGGGTTCAAGTGATTCTCCTGCCTCAGCCTCCTGAGTAGCTGGGATTACAGGCATGTGCCACCACGCTTGGCTAATTTTTGTATTTTTAGTAGAGACGGGGTTTCACCACGTTGCTCAGGCTGGTCTTGAACTCCTGAGCTGGTGATCCGCCTGCCTCGGCCTCCCAAAGTGCTGGGATTACAGGCGTGAGCCACCGCACCCGGCCTTGTTACAAAGGTATATTGTGTGATACATTCCTGAGGTTTGAAGTAGGAATGAATCTGTCACCCAGGCAATGAACATAGTACCCAATAGGTTGTTTTTCAGCCCTTACTCTCCTCACATTCTGTCTCAGTCCTGTGATGGCTTAAGGCTGAACTGTTTCTAGGGCTCTGAAAAATCCAGCCAGGAAGCAAGCTGTCAGTCTCTCCTTCTGGGAGACATCCTACCTTCTCTGAGTGGCTCTCTTCACTTGAAGTGGATGATTCATGTTCTCAGCATACTGACAACTCTCTTGAAATAAGTTCCCCCTCTCTAGTCCTCCTCATTCACCTCCTCCCCTCTGCTGCACACACCTGAGGTAGGTGATGGGCTTAGGGTCACTGCTTAGCAAGGTCAGTGTGGATGATCTAGCACCCCTGCATAAAATGTGTAGTGGGCACATAACACCCCTTGTCTTTGGTTTTGAGGAATCAACTGAAACTCTGCAGCAATAGGAAAAGCCTCCCTTAACAGCCTGCTATAGAGCAATGGTATTTGTTGTGTTTCCTTTTTTGCTTCGATCACCAAGGCTGAGTGTAACACTTGCCTGCATAGCTTCTCTTAGCCTAGATTTCAGAACCTACCTTCCCTCCTTGCTGACTCACTCACATCATCTCTCTTCTGCTTCCTCTCCCACTTTCATGCTCTACTGTTGTTCTTTTGCCCTTGTTTTCATAATTCTGCTGCTTGTTCAGTTGCTGAAAGCTGATGCAAAGTTATTTATAAGTACATTATAAAAAGAATTCGTAAAGTTTTAGTTTAGATTTCCTAGAAGGTAGTTACATGTGGCCCAATGAGGAAAAAATTAGAGTTTTTTCTGTAAGAAGTTAAAATGCAAAGGCACAGAGATGGCATTTGTTCCACTAGAAGCTACAATAGTGTTTCTCTTTAATCAGATGAAAGATAGATTGTGTGAGCTTAGGGAAGCATCTTCTGATCAAAAGTTCCACATAATTTGGATAAACATGGAAGGCAAATGTTTAATGCAAAATTTCTTTATTTTCAAAAGAGAATAATGATGGATAAGGAAGCAGGAACAAGACTCAGGTGCTGAAGCACGTGACGCTATGGAGAGTTTCTCTATAAGAAAGAGGGGAAAAGAGATGCCCCTGCCTCTGAGAGTGCCAGAGCCTCACATCAGGGATCAGAGCAGTTCCCCAAAGTCACCTAGAAGATGCAGAGTGTCTCTATAGCCTGGAAAAATCAATTAAAACCTCCTTAAGTATATTAATACCAGAGAAAGATTGTGTTGATTATGGGAAAATAGGCAGAATAGTGGGAGCAGAGAAAAAGGAGCATAACCAAGGCAAAGGACAGCTGATACCTTTTAACATTTAATAAAGAAACTTCTGGTGAACACCCAGATTTCCTTGGGGCTAGGAGAGGATGGACTGAAAAAGTCATGACATATTATGGTCCTAGGGGAGACCAGTATACTAGAGCTACACTGCCCTATGTAAATGAACAGATAAGCCCTGTAGGTTGGCACCAGTCTTTGGGCCTTGTGTTTAGGATGAGGCAGTCTTGTAGGTCACTGCCTTCCCTTAGAGCAATGATTTGCAGACTTTCATGGACATCAAATGATGCAGAGGGCTTATTTTGCTGGGCTGCATTCCCAAAGTATCTGATTCACTAGGTCTGGGATGGGGCCTGGGAATTTGTGTTTCCAGCAAACAAGCTCCTAGGTGATACTAAGACTGCTGGTCCAGGGATACACTTTGGGAACCACTAAGGGCATTAAATAGCATTTAAAATGTTCCTTCTCCTACATGCCTAGGAGACCAACTGAATCAGAATCTCTAGGAGTAGGACACAAGCATCAATATTTTAAAAAACTGTTCAGGTCATTCCAAAGATGACCCCACTACTGGGTCTACCGTTCCACATGAATGATTTCCAAGTGATAGGCAACATAAAAACACCATTGTTTGGGCAAGAAAACAGCATTTTTTTTTTACCCTGCAAACCCAGTGGGATATAAATGGATAATGATAGCCAACAGTTGTTGAATACTTATATTGTGGCAGGATTAACTAATTTGCTCCAAACAACTATCCCTATCTTAAAGGTGATGAAACAGGCACCCCATGAAATTAAGTAACTTGTCCAAGGTCATGCACAAGTAACAGAGCTGGAATTTGAACCCAGGCCCTGCAGCCTCAGAGTTCCTGCTCGTGGCCTGAACTATAGGGTGCTCTGTGTAACCAGTCTGAAGGAGCATATTAACAGCCTCACTCTCTCAGAGCAGTTTCTGTAGTGAATATGGAATGGGCCCCATCATCCATCCAACTGGGCTAGAATCCAGGATTCACCATGTAATAAGTTGCTATGGTTTAAACATTTTTGTCCCCTCCAAAACTCACGTTGAAACTTAATTCCCAAGGCAACAGTGTTGGGAGGTGGGGCCTAATGGGAGGTGTTCATGTCATGAGAGCTCTTCCCTCATGCTTCTGCTATGTGAAGAACAGTGTTTCTCCCCTACAGAGGATGCAGTGTTCAGGGCATCATCTGTGAATGGAGATAGCCTTTATCAGACACCAAACCTACCAGCACCATGATGTTGAACTTTCCAGCCTCCTGAACTGCGAGAAATAAATTTCTGTTGTTTATAAAGTACCTAGTCTTTGGAATTCAGTTATAGCAGGACAAAATGGACTAAGACAACAGTGATGCAATTTGAGCAAGCTCTTTAGCCCTTCTGAGCCTGTTTTCTCATGGGAAAAATGCGTATAAATGTGTCTAAATCAGAGACCTGCTGATAAGGCTAAAAGAAATTTGCCAAGGAGTAGGTACAGTGCCTAGCCCAGAGCCGGGATTCAAGAGGCATTCACTCCCTTCCTCTTTTCCATCAGCCTTTCCTCTAAGGGTCCTCAGAACCCCAAAGAGTTTTTCCCAGTTGCTTCTAGGGCATCTTTGTAAATACAGCTCTCTTGAGAACTGGCAGACACCTTTGACTGAAGAAATAAGTTCTGGGGAAATAACATTTTCCTGCTGGAAGGAAGGAAGCACAGATGTTAGGCTTCATTGAAAAATGAGTTCAGCTCATGACAGTTGAAAGTAAGGAAATCGGTGCTGCTACTTGAAGGAAAATAAGAACTGATTCCTGAGCTGTGGTGTTTCAGCATATCTCAGAGCAGCTGCATTGCACCAGGGGTCTGGGCATCAGGTGGGGCTTCTGCAGCTGCAAGGTGTGCTGTGAGTCAGTTGTTACTAATGAAAAAAAAGTACTGAAGCTTGTGAGTGACTCACAAAATAGTAATACATTAGATGAGATATACATTGCTGTTTGAGAATACTCTTGAGAGGGGCAGAGCCTCATTTGCTGGGATTGTACACAATTCTGGGTAAGACTTTGGTAAGGTAACTTGCAAGTGAATGTCACCTGAACCAAATGCCAAAACCGAGACTGATTGTATATGCCGTTTAAAAGCAGATTGAAAGAACATTTTGAGGAAGTCTACAATACCTAATTTTTATATCCTCCCACTTCTGGGATTTTTTAAAGGGAATCATAAAAGAACATATATGTACCTTAAAACAAAGATGGGATGAGTAACTTACAGAAAGAAATATCTGATGGTGGTTGGGGGAAAGGGAGATGTAGGATAAGAACTATGTCAGAAAATGTAGGCTAAGGAAGATCCTCAAAATTAAGTTCTGAGATTCCTAGGCAAAAAGAATGGTCCCATGCCTTCCACAGCTTTTGTTAACTGACAAAAGAAAACATAGGCAAACTTCATTCTAGTACTAAAGTCCAAGTGGAAATTAGTTGAAAGGTATTTTTACGTTAAGCAACATAATGAATGTCTATGGCAATTTTACAGATAGTTTAAAGCTGTTCTTCACCCGATCATTTATTAAAATGACACTGGGTAAAGCTAAGGGGCACAATGCTAAATGATGTAAGGAAACACTGTATTGAGTACCTGAGTGACTTAATCCAGGAAGGGACTTCTGTGACTCCAGAGAGGAAAAAGTTTAGAGAACAGCAAAGTACCCCACATGCTATCCTTGCTGTTTTGGCAACATCTATATCCCTTTTAAAATGCGAAGATAAACTTTAAGAGCACCATTTAATAGTGCTTTAATAAAACTATGCTTAACCTGAACAAGTTGTTGTGTATGCAAGATACTGGAAATGCCTTCTGTGGAAGGAAAGGACAAATACAACTTTGTGCTTCTATTTGGATAAAAGGTTTTGAAGGGAAAGGCATTTGTGCAAATTACAAGCAGATTTTCAAGTCCAGAAAAACAAAAATCTCAAGTGTGGATTAAGTTCTATTTTTTTAACAAAAATGAAATAGTTTGCTTTAATTTTAGAAGTTAAAAAATCCTTTTTAACAACAGCAAAAAGGGGACCTGTTTTGAATTTAAAAGAAGTAAAGTGAGACAAGTTAGGAAAAAAAGAATTACCATCGCCTTTCTAAATTTATTATTATCATAATTGTCATTAAGTGTATTCCTCCTTCTTAAGGGTAAAGAGAGCTTTCCGATGGCCAAAATTTACTAGTCACTGAATTGCGTCCCAGGACACCCTTCAATAAAACTTGGCCTAAAGAAGCTTCAAGTTCCCTTCAAGTTCGAGGGCAGAGTCTGGGGTTCAGCTCAAGCCACTGGCATCCCTGAGGGGGCTGCAGGGCTCCCGACTCCAGGACCTCCTGGCATCCCGAATGCATGACCTCTCATGCCTGCCGCAGCACCTGCAATCTTCCCGGTGCCGCTTGGATTGCTGAGCAAACACTTGTTATTTGCGAAAGTACAAGGCTCAGTCTGTCAAACAGGGAAAACCAAACACCGAAGCACAAGAGACGATAAGGGGACCATGGTTGTGAGACCCACGCGGGGGCAGAGCGCGGCGGCGGGGCCCGGGCCTACCCGGCGCATGGGGGCTCAGGTCCAGTTAGGCAGGCCACGCGACGCGGGCGGACGGCCTGGCCCGCGGAAACAGGCGCGTAGTGCGGTTCCCACCTTGCAGATTCTTGCAAGTTGGGGGTCCTACCTTGCTTCCCAAGGGCTGATAACCCTGAACGTTCCCAGCGGGTAGAGGACTTGCCACCTGCTGCAGAGCTGCGCTGCAGGCCTTCCCCGCCTCCTGCCTTAGGTCCAAGCTCAGAGAGCAGACGGTCTTGGGCCTTGGCGCGCTGCCGCCGGCAGGACACAGAGCGAGTCACTCCACCTGACACTCATTTTTCTCTTCTGCAAAATGGGACTGACACCAACAATCACCTTCCTACCACCTCAGGGGGTTTTGAGGATCCCGTGAAATAACGATGTGAAGATACTTTTAAAGTGGAAATCTTGGTTGTTACTAACTCATTTGTGAACCTCATTTTCTTCTCGATTCCTTCCTGAAGTAGAATTGATCATCGTCATTGAGTTGTCTTAGCTACCCCTCCCTCGATTCTAATTTTAAAATCTGTGCATCCCATTCCAAAAACAAACAAAAAAATCACTTGACCTGTGGTTTTATGTGTGAACAAAAGTTCTCTGAAAAGGAATTTAGAGGAAACAGACTTTATTCCAATGAAGAGTTTATAGACGAGGGAACATAGTCCCAAGTGTAAAATGAAGAGAACAAAGAGACAGTTTGGCGTTTACAGAGAAAAGTCCTACCTGGGTTCCCAATCAGGTCCATTTATGCAAATGAACAAGTCACACTGGCTTGGTTCTGATTGGTCAATGCAGCTGAGTCCTGATTAGTTGATGGGGAGCACAGCCTATTCGTTGCTTCAGGCCACATGAGAGGGAACAGTCAGTTATGAAAGCCCCAGTGTTAAGCCGACTGTGGGTTTTCCAGCAACTCAGAGTAGTGTGTAATCTCTAGTCAGTAAATGGCCGTTTGGTTCTATATTAAATTTATGTCCAATTAGCCACTCAGGATTCATCTTGAGGGACTGGCTCTTTCAGATTCACATGTTTCAACTCTGCTATTTATAAGTCCTTTATCTGTGTATCCAGGGCCAGATATAAAATTTCTCTGGACAGGTCCTGCTCCATAACCACCTTCACAAAACATATAGAATTGGGTTGATAGTGAAAACAGTTTCAGGTACTTTAACCCAATTTTAAATATTCTAAATTTTAGGTATTTTAACCTTGGAATAATATACTTTTTTCTTCCTTTTTCTGTGTATAAAAAGACATACGTAGTTGATATGACACTATGTAATGTAACTCATAGATTCACCACATAATTTTGTACCCTGCATTAATTCAGCATTTTAACATGTATTAATATTTTTCCATATCATTTAACTCTCTATGTAAAAACCATTTGCAATAAGCATTTTTCCATTTAGTAGGCTACCTCATATTTTATTAAATTGTTTTCCTACTGTTACACATATGAGTTTTCTCCAGTTTTCCACTACAGTAAATAATACTGCAGTGAACATCTTTCCTCCGAAAGCTTTTTTTTTTTTCCCTTGCTTTTGGTTTACCTCCTTAAAAGAATTCTGGGTCAAAGGTTATGAACATTTTTCAAAAGACCTTTGTTGTCATGATGGCAGAGAGGCAGCACCAAAATAGTTGGGAGCAATAGGGATTTCACCCAAGTAGCTATGATTGATATCTGGAAAGAAAGAAATAGAAAATAATGGCATGGGAATCTTTCTAGAGCTTTAGGGCCTTGTTCTGAGATATATATATATATATATATATATATATCTCAGATATATATATCAGAGAGATATATATATGGAATTTAAATCTTCAGGTCCCCAAATCACTAAGGGGATAATCAAGCTGGGAACTACTTAGGGCAAACCTGCTTCTCATTCTATTCAAAGTCACCCCTCTGCTCACTGAGATAAATGCATATCTGATTGCCTCCTTTGGAAAGGCTAATCAGAAACTCACAAGAATGAACCGTTTGTCTCTCAGGTACCTGTGACCTGGAAGCTCCCTCCCAGCTTCAGGTTGCCTCGCTTTTCCAGACAGAACCAATGTACAGCTTACATATATTGATTGATGTTTCATGTCTTCCTAAAATGTTTAAAACCAAGCTGTGCTCTGATCAATTTGGACACATGTCATCAGGACCTCCTGAGGCTGTGTCATGGGCATGCATCCTCAACCTTGGCAAAATAAACTTTCTAAATTAACTGAGATCTGTCTCAGATATTTGAGGTTCACATATATATAAATATATGAAATAATTGTATGTTTTAGATTCCCATTCCTGGAAGTTTAAACAGCTGTACTCATAGCCCACACTTAAGTAGAAAGTTTGGAGAATATCTGACAGTTTGGGTGACAACTGCTTACTCTAGGTGCAAACTGGGGCTTCTCAGGCAGCTATTGGCCCCAGGGTAATCAGCATTCTGGTGACTTCAGAAGTAGAAAGTAGAAATCTCCATCTACTTTACAGCTGAAGTCCCTGAGTCTTGGCACGCCTAGTTCAGTGGTTGTTAACTCTGATTGCACAGTATAGTCACTTAAGGTGATGAAAAGACATCCAGGAAAAAATATCCGGGATAGATCCTCAGATATTCTGATGTAATTGGTCTGAGGTGAGACCCAGGTGTCATTATGATATGAAAGCTCCCTGGGTGATACTAATATGAATTAGGATGAGAAGCTCTGGTATAGCAGGAAAAATATGGGCTTTGGAGTCACTGATATCTGATACAGATCCCAGCTTTGCCATTTATTGGCCATGTCATTTTGAGTAAATTAATGACTACTGTCCTACTCAGGGTCCTCGTTTTAAATCATAAAGTTGTCACAAGGGTTAAATGTAATAGCACGTAAAGTGTTTTTCAAGGTTTCTGGAATATGGTTGGTATTAAAAAAATGTTGGGTCCTTTAGTACGTACCTAAGGTCCTATAGCTAGTTGGTGGTAAACTGGAAAGCCATCCAGAACCATGCTGTGTGCTCAGTGAATGCTTGTGGATGTTCCTTGGTGACATCATCTTTGAACATGAATATGCGTGTTACTGAGACATTTCGAACACCACATTCAGTTGGTGTTCATTCATCAGAACAATGAAGCCATACCTCATAGAGATTCATCTCATTTGCTGAATATTAATTTGCCTCCTATTTTTAGTTCTTCAGCTAAAAAGAAACCTATTTTTATTCTGCTAAACCAATTGATTATGATGGAACTCTTGCTAGAAAAAAGTTACACTTTTACAATTACATAAATGTATGGAAGTCTTTGTGTAACTTATGTAATAAGCTAAGGATATAACAGTTAAATTGTCCTTTAAAATTTTGTCATGGAAATTTTAAGACCCGCCCCCGCACCCCCAGCAATGAACGATTTCAAAAAAATTTTCACCAGCTTTAACCTAAATGTCTTTAGCCTATTTTCTTTCTCCATTCTATGATAGATAGAAGAATTAGTGAGAACTGGATGTGATTTCAGAAGACCTGGAATTGAGCCTTGGCTCTGTTATTCACTGGGTTTAAACCTTGGGCAATCATTCTTCTTTGTCCTTGTGCCTTCTCATGAATGCAATGAGGGACTGAATAGCATGACCTGGCTTTAGCATGAAGTGAGTTTAAAACTGTGATGCTGACCAAGCAGGACATGGTTAGTTAACACTCATTAAGCACCTCTTGCATGTTCAGCCCTCAGTAGGAAACCTTGTGGGAATTATAAAGCCCTGAGACTTTTGTAGAGTAGTTTGGAATCTAGCTAGAAAAGATAAATCTCATGCATGAAGAACAACTAGGACCAGTCTTCACCTGAGAGCTGTAATAAGTCCAGCCCACATGACTCATGCAGGAAATAAATGGGAACGTTTAAGAAATTACAATCATGGAGAAATGAAGGGGGTTCGAAATTGAATGTCCTGTCCCTTAGTGCTGTATTTCTCTTCAGTCTCTCACACAAAGTCTTGGATAGTAATAACATGACACAAAACTCCTTCAAGTTAGATAGAGCCAGGCATTTTTCTAACAGCACATTCCAGACCTTTGTCTGTCCATGTCCTAAATCCTTATTATTTTGCCCAGTTTTCAGCAGTCTTTTGCAAGCTCCAGACTTTCCCGCATTCCTATTTAGACTTCATGTGCCTCTGATAGCTCTGGACAGAGCCCATACTGTGTGGCAGATGCACAAAGGGGACACAGTATGCAAATGGCGGTGTAGGAAGCATCAAGGCAAGAATGTTTGAGCTGTGCCATGTCGCAGATCATCTCTGGAACAGCAGTCCTGAGCTGTGAGTCACAACCCTTAGTAGGGGTGAACAGCTGATAAGGCTGGTGTCAATTTTTGTCTGACCCCATCCTAACAGCAACACCCCAAGTACTTCAATTACCCATTTGTAACATTCTTCCAGCCGCGGAGAAAGGAACAACGGTGGCAGCCCACACAGTGAACCTCAGAAGTAAAGCTGTCGGGAGTATGAAGATAGAAGAGGAAGTTTGGGAGACTCACAATGAAAGGGTTTAACAAGAGCTGCCTGTGAATGTGTTGACTCAAACTACTGGAGCATTGGAAATGATTTCCTTAACAACGGAAGGAAAATTGACCAGGGGCATGAGTGTTTCATTCATTTTTCAGATGAGTATAGCAGAATTGCCAAGAGAAAGAGAATGTCTGCTCTAGTGCAGCGTTTTAGCCCTCAGCCCAGCCACTGACTCCCTTGGTGTTCTTTTGCAAATCATCCACCTCCCTGGGTCTCAGTTAGTCATCTGTAAAATGAGGAGTTGGTCCAGGTAAATTGTAAGGTCCTTCCTGGCTGGAACATTCTGATTTGATGCAAGCCATAGTGAGGGTTGTTAAATTATGCCTTGCTCCATGCAGAGAGGTCTAACTTAACTTTGCGCACAAATGTACTCATTGACTTTCTGACTAAGTGTGGCTCAGGCACTTCCCTGCACTGTGGTGTGTTGGGAGTCTCTGCCCAAGGGAAGAGAGCTATTTTGAGGCAGGGTTGATTAGAGATAAGGTGTCTCATTCCTTTACCGGTCATTGGCCCTGACTCACCCGAAGTTCTTGGGTTTAAAGCTTAACCCTTGATGGATGAATGTAAGCTAACCCCTCTGCTTGCCTATGAAAATGGCGCCCAGGACACTGCTTCTCAAGCCCCAGCTTTATCAGTGTCAATTAAGAAAGTTCTTTGACCTCTTTTTCCTTAGCCAGCTTCTCTGAAGTGCAACCCTTGCTCGTAACCTCTCTCCTTGACATCTCTTGTTTGTTCTTACTTGTTATTTACAGAGTCTTCTGAGTTACATAAAGGGGAATGTCTCAGTAATCCTCTTAACAGCAAAGAAATCCGGCCACCCTGTTAGGTAGGGGGATGGAAATGTCACAAGATGCTTGAAAAAGGCACTGGACAAAGCCACAACATACTTTTGCGTGGAAAAGCCCAGAACATGAATGGCACAAAAGACCACTATAGTTATGCTGCTTCGAGAGACAACAAAATTAAATTATAAGGCACGGTTATCCTAACATTTTCATTTAGCAACTTTTTTTAAATGAATTTGTTTTTTAAAAAAGATACCATGTTACGAAATGGTTAACTTTTTTTGTTTGTTTTTGGAGTTTTTCGTTTATTTCCAGTCTTGGTGTGTGATCTTTGATTGGTTTATTTTTTTGGCTTGGGAATGTTGAAAGCACCCTTGTGACACTTGACAGGACAGGACATGGCTTGTGCTGTGCCTGATTTTATACAGTTGCTTTGTTCCTAGCAAGCTAGATGCAGATGGAAGTTTAAAAACTCTGCCCATATTTCAAAGACATTTGAAAGAATTCACCTCTTGAATAAAAACATTCATCAAAGTCCTTTCTAATGAGAATAATCACCTCTCTGTTCTTAAAATTAAAGTTTCTGAATTTTAAATTTTCTTAAAGTAAAGGACATAACCCAAGGTGGCAAACACTGTTTTCGATAGAGCTATGGAGTCACGATGACCCAAGACCTTGGGAAAATTATATTCGCCTCTTTGAAGTTCCCTTTCTTTACCTGTGAAAATAGGATTTGGGGTGTGTTAAATTAACAGCCATGGAGCTGGATGATATAATAAAAACAGGCCTGATGGGGCTCAACAAGGATGAGCTCCAGCTTTGGCTCTGTCCCTACCAGCTGTGTGATCTTGAAAAGGTCACTTAGTTCTCTGGACCTTGGTTTCCTCATCTATAACGTAAGCAGGTTATACAAAGTGACCTTTAAGTCCCTCTCAATTCTGATATTTTAGGATTTAAGCAACTTATTGTTTGGAAGCAACTACAAAAGAGAAAAGAAATTGGTGGTGTTGATTTCAATTTAAGTGATGTAACAGTTTTGGGCACCTTGCCACCTTGGTGCTCTGTGAGACCTTGTCATAGGATATGATATAACATTCAAGCATTCATCTGCTCAGCAAGCAATTCTGAGCACCTCCTGTGTGCCAAGAACGGTACTACCGAAGCATCAGGGATACAGATATGAAGAAAACCCAGCACCTGCAGGAAGCTCTCAGTGACACAGAGGAGATAGGCACATGAAAACCCACTTTAAAAGATAGATTATTTACATATTTAATCCATTAGACTCAAAGATTCTTAATTACCAAGTAATATCCTAAAGGGACATTTTTATTTCACCTCTTAGCTTTTACCTCATGCCTCAGAGCCACCTCTGGTTGAGTTAAAGCCAAGGCTCCTAATGATTGTTTTAACAATCTTATCAGAGAAATTTTAAATATGTGAGACAGAGAGCAAGACAGAGAATACGTAGAAGGCCTATGGAAACCTTACCAGCTTCAATAGTTATCAATTTGTGAGCAATGTTGTTTAGTCTGTGCCTTCCCTCGACTCCAGGTTATTTTGAAGTGAACCTAACACATCACATTTCCTCTGTAAATCCTTAAGAACAAAGCTTATTTTTAATGAACATGAATATCCTGCTTGCAATGATCTCTTTTTTTGACTTGCAGGCTGGCAACACAGGTGTTTTAAAAATCTTTTCAGCTGTACACATACAATTTGTTCACTTTTCAGTATATACATTATACTTTAATAAAAGGATGAAGCAAAACTTAATACCTGTAGCACACCTAAAAACTTAATAGTAATTCTTTAATACTAAGTCTTTGAATAGTGGTAAACAATTTTAAACAATGCAGAGATTCAGCAATAAAGACAGGCATAGGGCATGATGTAGGAGTCACCTACCCTAGCCCAGAGTGGGGGTGGGGGACACCCCTGAATTCCTAGAAAGTGCCACAGTCACTTCCCCTGCAGAGGTGTCCACCTTGTAGCCGCCACAGGAGGAGCATCTGCAGGTGCATGCACTGGCATTCACAGGAACTCACCTAAAACCTGAGCTTTCCAGAGAGACTGAACATGGCTTCAGAGGGCACAGCCCAAGCCATGTCTGGGAAAACTCTTAGCAGACATTTGGAACAGGGAGAGAGTTCTAAGGGTTAGCTAGGGAGGCCAGGGACTCAGGAGATATGGTGAAGGATTTCCTCCTCAGCCACAGAAGAGCATTCTCAGAACTGTTCCATGACCAGACTTTCAGCACCAGGCCCAGGCCATGTAGGTGGCTGGAGGTCCAGGATCACACATGTGGCCATTCTGGGTGATAAGAAGCGAGAAAATGTACCTACTGAGAAAATTTCCTACTGAGTAATTTTCCTTCAAATGTGCTCACATGCCCCATAGTGTTTGTCTGGAATCCTTGGAAAGGCTCCCTTCTTGTTTCCAACCCTTGTAAGCTCTGTGTGTGTTTCTGAGACAATCAAGTATTTTGCACCTCCCCTGCCACCACCAAATACCATCCCAACCCTTGGATTTTCAGCTACTAGTCCTTCCCACACTGGCAGGCAGCTCTCTACATTCCTTTCTTCCCCGCTCTCCTCTCTGTTTTAGGCTGGTCTGTGGCCCCACTCTGCGGCTGCCACTCAAGAAGGCTGCTGTTAAGGCCACAAGAGTCCCGACCACCTTGGAGGGGATGATGCAGGCAATGCACTTACCGTGTAAGTCTTAGTAAGTGTAAGTTTTTGCTATTAGTTCTTTCTTTTTTATTACTTAAAAAAAATTCCTGCTGCAAGAAATTTGAACATCCACAAAGTAGATTATTACAAGCCTTCCTGTGTTCATCACCCAGCTTCAGCAGTTCCCAACTCACTGCCAATCTCATTTTGCCTATGTCTCAACTGTCCCCTCTCCCTGCCGCATCTCCTTCAATAGCTGAAGTATTTTGAAGCCAATCTCAGGAAATCTATTTTAAATTTTAAGCTTTTAGTTATTTTCGATTAGGTAATATTGACATGACTCAAATTCAAAAATTTCAAAAGGTTAAAAAGAAAAGTCTCTCCCTCCCTCATTGTCCCCGTGTTACCGTGAGGTAGATTTAAACAAGTGACCATAATATTTGGTGGCTCCTCCCATTAAGAAATGGAGTCTATTTCTCTGCCTTGAATTTGGGCTTGGTCATGTGAATTGCTTTGGCCAAAAGGATTTTAGCAAACATCATGCAAATAAGAGTCTGAAAGTGTGCACTGGGCTTGCTCTCTGGCTCCTGGGAACTCTGACGCTGCCCTGTGAAGAAGGCAGGACCAGCCTCCTGGTTCTCAGGTGCAGAGAGGCCCCAGTCACCACAGCCAAACCACAGAGATTGAGCTGGATGAATGGGGGTTGAATGCTTTCAACTACTAAGTTTGGGCTAGGCTGGGATACAGCCCCCTCCCATCTCTCCCACCCAATCCCAGCACCCTCCTTCCAGGAGGAATAAAATATTACCATATTACCAGTCTGTGAATCCTTCCAAAGATAGTTTATGCATAAACAAGTGCATAGATATATATTCTCTTCCCTTCCCACTCTACCTGCCCCCTTGTAAAAAAATAACAAATGATAATATACAGTTCTGAACCTAGTTGTATTTGTTTGATGTAGCAATGTATTTCGGAGGTCATCCCCCATCAGAGGGCGAGGCGCTTTGTTTGAAGTATGCCATTGACTGCACAGACTGTAAATTATTTAATCAGACTTTTATTGATGAGATTTAGATTGATCCTAGTTGTCTGCTGTTTCAAGCAAGGGTACAATGAACAAAGTTGCACCCAGTCGTTCTGCACAGATGTGAGTATTTCTGAGGGCTAGATTCGTGGCTGTGGCTCACAGGTCTGAGTACAGTGGGGCTGCGCGTGGACTGTAACCTGCAGGGAAGGAAATGCTTTCTGTTCCTCTGGCTTTCCATTTCTCTGGACCACAGCTGTCCACCTGCATATTCCCACAGTGTCCCTACTTGTTTCTTGCTGACAGGGTGCCAGTCCCAGGCTTGTCCCCTTGGGGTCTGCATCTCCTTTGGTTCTCCGTCACCCCAGGATGAGGCTTGGCTTCTTGGGTGCCTGCCAGCTCTCTGGCTTGCTGTCTCCATGGTCTGGAGGAGTGGCCTGATCCCTGCCTCCCTTCTAAGCCCTAGAATGTGAAACACCAATGTGAGAAACTTCTGCACCCTGCACCGCTGTGATTCCGGAGACAGTTCAAATGAGTTATCATTTACTGACAGACACTAACAAGTCCAATAAAGGCAGCAGTCCCTGTGCAGAGAAACAAGTGGTTGGAGCGGACTCTAACAGGACAAAGAGGCTCCTGTGGAATGAATTCTAATTAAATACTCATCCACTCCCATCCCACCCCGGGCCATTAACCCCAAGGTGTACTCAAGCCAGCCGACAAATTTAAACAAACCAGAGGTGCCTTAGAAATGAAATGTCCTGGCCGGGCGCAGTGGCTCATGCTTGTAATCCCAGCACTTTGGGAGGCTGAGGCCAGTGGATCACCTGAGGTCAGGAGTTCAAGACCAGCCTGGCCAACATGGTAAAATCGTGTCTCTATTAAAAATACAAAAAATTAGCTAGGCGTGGTGGCAGGTGCCTGCAATCCCAGCTACTTTGGGAGGCTGAGGCAGGAGAATCGCTTGAACCTGGTAGGCGGAGGTTGCAGTGAGCCGAGATCGCGCCATTGCACGATCGCCATTGCCTGTCGCCATTGCCTGGGTGACAAGAGCAAAGCTCTGTCTAAAAAAAAAAAAAAAAAAGTAAGAAAAGAAATGAAGTGTCCTTTCTGATTATGGAATATGAGTTTACACAGAGCAGCTGGTATCTCTGCCCAGGTACCCAATAGCAAAGAGTCTGTGTCTACCTCTCTGGTTCCCAGTGAGCTCACTTCTTCCTATTCAGTCACCCTAAGACTCATTTCTTAAGACTGAGCTCAGCTGGGTCTTCATGCTCCCTGTGAGGAAAAAAGTTCCCAGAGGACACTAAATTCCCATCATGACCTGTTGTACCTTTGCTAGTGTCCCTATGAAGACCTGGGCTGCGGAGGGTTGCTGTTTCTCCCCAGTATCCTCCTCCCTCTTGCCTGCTTGGCGGAGCATGGCATCTGCTCTGTTCTTTGTCAACACTTATGTAAATCCCACCCTTCCTCCCTGATTCTGGGCCTCATGGCTTCGTTTGCAGACCCCTGTGGTCACTCTGATTTGGCAGATGACCACTGTGTTTAGTCCCAGAGGTGCCTGGCCCTCCTCCACCATACCGGATGAGGCCTGGGTGTGGGGAGAATCCTGGGCTTGCAGCTCCAGGAGCTGGGGAGACGATTCTGTCCACACCTGATAAGACTGACGCCAGGGGTGAGGTCAGAACCCAGCAAGGAGCCGGCTAGGCCTGGGGACAGATAACCTGAGGATGCTCTGAGTCCCCAGTGGCTCTCAGAAAGGAAAATACCTGCATAAGCCAAAAAGCGAACTCTGGAGAAGGGGGGGAAAGAACAGTGCATGGATACTAGGCCTGTGAGGGGTACCTGTGATGTAGCACAGGGGGGCCTAGACAGGGGGTCCCCTTGGGCCTCCATCTGCCCACACTCACTGCCCTTATCTCCAAAGTTGCAGACACCTAGGAGAATTTTATCTCTCGCTTCTTGTATCTTACGTGCTTGAGTTGTTGGTGACTTGTTCATTGCCATGGGTTTTATTTACTCCCTGTCTGGGTCCCTAACTGCTGGAGGGAGTGGGCAAGGTTTTTCTCACAACCATTATCAATCCTACTTAAAAACAGATCCTCAATAAATGCATATTAGTTTATGGCTTAAAAATCATGACTCCACTTCTTGGGTGAAATTTAGTTTGGACAATAATAATGGCTACTATTGATTGGGGAGCTAGTGCCTGCCAGACATCGTGCATATGTTACCCAATTGAACCTCTCTGCAGGGTAGGTATCGCCTCCATTAAATGACTCTGCAGGGTGAGTATTGCCTTCATTTAGTGGGGAGAAAATGAAGTCTCAGAGAGGCTAAGAGCTGTGCCCAAGCTCGTACAACTTCCAAGAGGTTGAGCTGAGATTAAAACCCTGGCCTGCAAGACTCCAGCATTCAGGGTCCTTTCCTTTAGCACCCAAACGCTGCTTCCAGGTCAAGAAGGAAAAACAGAGGGGTCAGAAGCAAAGCACTACTGGGAAACCAAAACTTGCATTCCTTCTGCTCATCTGTGCTGGCTGTGGGCCTGTGATTGACCCCTGTGCCAGGGCTGTGTGGAGGGCAGCTATCAACAGACCCCTGTGCATAAGAACAGAGCAGGGGCCATGGACACTTGGTTTTGCACACGTTAGCTGCTCCTGGGAGGTTCACTGGTGGAAGAGTAAATGAGCACACACCACTTTCCTACTCCCCAACATGAACTGTGGCCTGTTGTGTGTTAGTGAAAAGGAGGCTCATGCAAATGCTGGTTGAGTTTTTCTAAGGCTACATGAATGGCACTACAATGCTGATAAAAATAATAACAAACTGTCAGATTATTTGCCTTTATTCTTTTTTTTTGTGAAATAACTTTTATTTTATTTTTTATTTTTATTTTTTTATTATTATTATACTTTAAGTTCTAGGGTACATGTGCATAACATGCAGGTTTGTTACATATGTATACTTGTGCCATGTTGCTGTGCTGCACCCATCAACTCGTCAGCCCCCATCAACTCGTCATTTACATCAGGTATAACTCCCAATGCAATCCCTCCCCCCTCCCCCCTCCCCATGATAGGCCTTGGTGTGTGATGTTCCCCTTCCCGAGTCCAAGTGATCTCATTGTTCAGTTCCCACCTATGAGTGAGAACATGCGGTGTTTGGTTTTCTGTTCTTGTGATAGTTTGCTAAGAATGATGGTTTCCAGCTGCATCCATGTCCCTACAAAGGACACAAACTCATCCTTTTTTATGGCTGCATAGTATTCCATGGTGTATATGTGCCACATTTTCTTAATTCAGTCTGTCACTGATGGACATTTGGGTTGATTCCAAGTCTTTGCTATTGTGAATAGTGCCGCAATAAACATACGTGTGCATGTATCTTTATAGCAGCATGATTTATAATCCTTTGGGTAGATGTACCATATGACCCAGCCATCCCATTACTGTGTAATTGCCTTTATTCTAATCCCAAGCCTCTTACAAACTGTGTGACTATGGGCAAGCTTGGTAAGTTGCTTAACCTCCCTGAACCTCATCTTTTCACTTTTAAAAGGGAAAATACTGGAATGTGCTATAAAATCCAGTGCCTAGCACAATGTCTGGCACATAGAACAGCCTCAGTAAATGTTTGATGCTCAAAAGAATGAAATATAGAGATTGTGCTACTTATTTTGCATCTCCTGTAGCACCTAACATGTTTTGGATTGGTGTGTGATTAACAAATATTTGTGATTTGGGTTTGTCTTTGTAATTAAGAATAAGGACCTGCCCCATAAAACAAAACAAAACAAAGCAAACACTAGCCCTCTTAAACACGGAGAAACTCCCGTCAAGAGAGCCTGTGATTTTACTGCACGGACCCATGGGGAGTTGTGGTATTGGAATTAATAACAAAGATCTGTTAATTCTCTGCCTTTGCCCAGGCTGCCTTCCAAGGCGTGATGTGGAATCCTGCTGTTTCTGCTCCAGATAAATCAATGATAATCTTCAACTCAGTGAGGGGCAAGTCATGGGGGTTGCTGTTGCAACTCCTGTGTCAACAGCACTGCTAAAAATCAGATTTCTTGGAACCCATTCATGAGAAGCTTAGAATATGCCAGATTGCTTGCTGGGCCTAAAATACTGCATGCATGTGGCGACCGTGACTTGGTTGTTTCCATGAATCCTCTTTTCCCTCAAGCCATGGGCAACATTTCCAAGTCACATGGCAGGGGTAGGGCTTCCGTCCTTAACAGTATTTTCACTAATGTTTATGGCCTAGGCCTGGCCTGTTCACTATGTACCACTCACTTCCTGGCACGGATTCTGTCCCAACAGGAGCAGAGAAGGCTGGGAAGGAATGGGGAGGGTGGGGTGCCTGTGCCCTCTGAGGACTGGTACCTTTCTTTTGCCTTCTTGATACCTTCTCTGGGGCAACTTTTGGGTAGGAGAACTTTTTATCCGACTTTCTATTTACTCATCCGTTTGTTTATTCCTTTATTCACTGCTTATTTAACATGCTCAAAGGAAGCCCACGCTGAATGGGAAGCACTGTGGTGATTCTGGGGGAGCACAGAGAGGTGAGATGTTGAAGGGCTGAATGTAGGCAGAGAAAAAAAAAGACATCAGTCTAACAACTGCTACCCCCAAATGCTAAGTGATTATCTCCAGATGGCAGAGTTACGAGTGGTTTTTATTTTATTCTCGTTCTTTATTTATGTTTCCAATGTTTTTCTTCAGTGACACACATTAGTATTTGTATAATAAAAGTTATTCAAATGGTAAGTACATGGTCAACAGGTGTTCAGTGCACAGGGAGGTACAGGTGAAGACACTGGGAGGGTGGAGAGGAGGAGAAGGCTATTTCCCATCCAAGTGGAGCTGAAAAGGATTCTGGAGAACTTTTGTTGAATAGGGCCTTAAAGTTGGAGGGAGGCCTTGCTGTGGATGTCTGTGGGATTGTCTGCCTACCACTCTCCTCTCACGTGAAAGTATCCTCTCCCAACAGCCCACAGGAACTGTGCGCTATAAGCTTGCCCTCGCCCTGCTTTGCTTGACAGTCCAGTGGTGGGCGCCTAACCAAGGACAGCCACTCATTAGTCTTACCTGGAATTTTCAGATTTAAAGCTGGCAATATCTTTAGTGAAAGCCTAAAGAGGTTAAATTCAGGAGCTTCATGTATGTGGGTGTGGCAGGGAGGGATTTGGGCAGCCGTGTTTCCTGCAATGTGGATGAAATCACTACACCATGAGAGAGAACGAAATAGGCACCTGGAGAGAAGTGGAGAGAAGAGGTGAGAGCAGGAGAGTCGTCGTGAACTCTGAGCCCCTGACTCCAGGTATTCCCAAATATCAGCTGTGCCCTCCTTTTCCCTAGCTCATAGGAGTTGGGTTATGAACTTGCAACCAATGTATCCTGTCTAAGACAGATGTCGCTAAGTGGAGAGAAGTGGTAAAGGATAGTGGTAGAAAAGCAAAGGACATGTAGGGAGCAGCTAGCTGTTGCATTTGCCTGGAAAGTGGGTGGTAAGTTTGTGAGTCTGTTGAGAGGGACTGAGTTAGTACGTGTGGTCACCTGTAAGGATGGCAGGGTTCATATTTCAAGGTTTGAGTTTCTAGCCCTCTGCAGCATCTCACACTTCTCTCAGACCTCAAAAGGCTACAGTTCTATGACCAGCTACCAGGACCGATCTGCCTCCTCCAACATGCACCCCAAAGAAACTGGGGATGTAGTCACAGTGAGATCCTAAGCCAGGGAGCCCCTAAGTGAAGTCCAGCCTTAATGTGGACATGCTTTGCTTCTTCCAGGGGCCACTTAAAGTTGGAAGTGCAGGAATCGTACCCGCTTCTCCTCCTTTTCTGCAGCTTAGACTGAATTTCAGTCTCTCTTCATGATCTGACCATCTTGTGAGCTGTCACTGCAGCCAAACTGGCTCATTTATATATGTTCTTTCCTTTCTCCTTTGGGACCAACTCTGGTGGGCCTGCTAAGCGAAGGGTTAAGAAAAAGAGGTAAGGAAGACTCTGGATAACACACTAATTAGCTAAACCTTCCCAGGAACAAGAGAACATCAGCCACACAGTATCACATAGCTCTTTAAGAAAAGCCCTTGTCTGAAAGTTGGTTGGAGGGTCTCATCTTGGGGTACAGCAGGAAAGCTAGACACAGAATTCAGAGTTGAGGCATACTTTCGGCCCTCTTATTCTACAAATGCCCTCAATAAACGAAGGATATGTCAAGAACCCAGGCCCTGGACAATTTTAGCCATGTCACACTGACAACTGGTATACTAAAGCAATTTCAGTTCCTCATCATCTGTCTCCATCTTTAGCATCTTGACTCAAACCATGCCCAGGAAGAGTGTTCAGAGAATACAGGCTGCCACACAGATCAGGCGTTTCTCTCCAGGCTCCAACACACATGCTCAGCCTGGATCAATAAGCCTGACTGTGTCTCTCTGGCTGGGATGGGAAACTGTCTGGACACACAGGCGGAGGCAGCAAGACCCCATGGGCTGTGTCTGTTTTATGCTTACCCAGTTACCTTAGCAACAGCATCTGCACCAGGACACAAGAGGAAGCAAAGCACCACCTACCAATGCCCCCACTGAGAGGCATGGGGAGTAAAGTAAAAACCGGCCTGGAATCAGGAGGCTTCGCTTCCTGGCCTCTCTGCTGGCCACTGGCTGGCTGCCCTTATCAAATCTCCTCACCTCCTGGGCCTGTTGTGGGCAGAAATGGGGCTGAGGGCTCTCTAGCTGGTTCAAGGATGCTGTTGAGGAGCATAGTCTCGGTGAGAAGACCCTACTGTTTGTGCTCCGAGTAGCTTCAAGCGCAGGAACTGTGTCAGCAAACAACTGTTTTTTAGCTAGTCTTCCACAACTTAACTTTTCAGTCTCCACCTGTGATGCAGAAAATGTTTGCTGACCAAGCAGATGATTGAGCTGCAAGAAGTCCTCACCAGGATGGACATTTCTTCAGTTGAGCCAGGAGGTAAACCTGGCTTCGGTCCTTGAAGGCTCATGGAGAAGAAAAGAGATTGAGGTGGTCAAAAATAATTATGAGCACTTCAACTCTACAATTACATGTAGTAATAATAATGATAATAAAAGTAGGACCTCCAGTGTGATCTCTTCATGTCTGCTCTTGTCACATTCTCATAACCAGCTGTGAGGGAGGCAGAACAGAAATTATGACCTTCTTGGTGCAATGGAGGACACCAAGGCACAGGGAGGCCGAAGACCCTGGGGCCGCCTGGGTGATGATGGCTGAGCTGGATCTGGACTGTGCGTCCTTTTCCTCCTTATCCCAGGACCTTTTTATTGGACATGACTCATGACAGCTATTATGAAGCAGAAACATCTTCCAACTTTGTTTGTGCAACCACTTTTAAACTTCATGCATGTCAGAGCACTTCTCTGAAGAAGGAAGAAAACTAAGATGGATTCATTCAACAAATAATTGTGCTGAGCACTCACTTTGTGCCAAGCACCTGGGATTCAAAAATGAACAATATGTGATCTCTACTTCCCAGCAGTTCAATTGATTAGATAGGTCTTTTTGCTTATTTAAATTTCTCATTTTGTATTGCATAGAATCACCGACCAAAAAGTGACATCCCCATCCTGCAACTATTTTTGTATCCCCACGAAATTCCACGGGGCTGCATCCACTGATAGGAGAAGGCACACTTCTAAAATCAGGAGAGGGTATCCAGGAACAAGGAAAAACATGAAAAATGGTAAGCAAATGCTAAAACCACTCCTGGCTCTGGGAGGGGCTTGGGCTACGGGGAGATGAGAGAGGCCCCTTGGCTTGGTGCAAAAGTGCTTCCAGGAAAGAAGCTGGGAGGTGCTCCCTGGACAAAGGCTGAGGGACTGACAGGGAGTCAGAGAGGCAGCCCCAAGAGCCACTACACACCACGATCAGATGCTGGAAGGAAACCCAAAGCCCATTCTTTGAACACACACAGTCATTGAGGTCCTGTTTCCACAGATGAGAGCTTGGGACCACACCCCACCCACAGCAAATCCTTTTCTGAATTGATATGTAGAATCTTAAGGGCAGAGGCTTAAAGCTCCAAGCTAGCTTGACAATGGGCTAAATCCTGTCACTAAATCTCAAAAAAACCTTTTTATCATTTTACCTCTTTCCCTAGACTGGACCCAACCATGCCTGGTCCTATGAACAGAAAAAGTATTCAAGCCGCTCTCTTAAAGCAGCTTTTATCACCTCAGTGAAGTGGCAGTTTGGGGACAAATGTCGCACATGAAGAACCCAAATGTTCCAAGCCTAAATAGGGTTCTAGCAACACACTCTTAACTCACAGAAAACAACCTCTAACTTAGATTTCTACTTTCCTTTGCAGAATCCGTAGCCTGGCCACACTGGTTTTAACTCCACAGGCCTGAAGACGCAAGCAGAAGAGACTCAGGAAAGCCAAGGACTGAGCGAATTCACAATGCAAGCAGGAACATCAGAAGGCAAATTAGGGCCCACATGGTTTCGGTTTTAATGTTCTTCGTTTTGTTTTGTATTTTTCTTTAGAGATGGCATCCTGCTCTGTTGCCCAGGTTAGAGTGCAGTGGCTCGATCATAGCTCACTGCAGCCTTGAGCTCCTGGGCTCAAGCAGTCCTCTTGCCTCAGCCTCCTGAATAGCTGGGACTACAGGTATGTGTCACTGAGCCTGGCTTGTTGTTTTGCTTTCTAAGACCACATTTACATTAGCCCATCTATTGTTCAGAGTCTTGCTGTGTTGCCCAAGCTGGTCTCAAACTTCTGGGATCAAGTGATCCTTCCACTTCAGCCTCCCAAGTAGCTGGGATTACAGGTGTGTGCCACTGCGTCCAGCTTAGCCCATCTTTTTTGTTGTTGTTTTTAAATTTTACTTTAAGTTCTGGGATACATGTGCAGAATGTGCAGGTTTGTTACCTAGGTATACATACATGTGCCATGGTGGTTTGCTGTACCTATCAACTCGTCATCTAGATTATAAATTCTGCATGTATTAGGTACTGGTCCTAATGCTCTCCCTCCCCTTGTCCCCTACCCCCTCACAGGCCCCGGTATGTGATGTTCCTCGCCCTGTGTCCATGTGTTCTCATGTTTCAACTCCCACTTATGAGTGACAACATGCGGTGTTTGGTTTTCTGTTCCTGTGTTAGTTTGCTGAGAATGATGGTCTTCAGCTTCATCCATGTCCCTGCAAAGGACATGAACTCATTCTTTTTTATGGCTGCATACTATTCCATGGTGTATATGGGCCACATTTTCTTTATCCATTCTATCATTAATGGACATTTGGGTTGGTTCCTGTCTTTAAAACAATGAAGAAATGCTATAAGAGCCAGGCCATTGGGCTAAAAGTGGAATTGAATTATCTCCATGTTATAAACATAAAAAATTAGACCCAGAACTTGAAAGAGGTCTTAGAAATAATCTAATTTATTGACGTTATTTTTCAGTGAACAGTCTGAGGCCTCAGTCATACTGATAGTAAGTATGACCAGCTACCACTTAAAGATCTCCCACTCAGAATCCGGCATTGGGTAAGGATCATGTAATGGTTTGCCAGGGCTACTGTAACAAAGCACCGCAAACTGTGTGGCTTAAACAACAGAAATGGATTGTTTCACATGTCCAAGATAAAGGTGTCGGCAGGGTTGGCTCCTTCTGAGGACTGGCAGGGAAGGATCTGTTCCATGCCCCTCCCTCCCAGCTTCTAGCAGTTTGCTAACAACCTTTGGCATTGCTGAGCTTGTGGAAGTGTCACCCTGAGCTCCGCCTTCGTCTTCACGTGGTGCTCTCCCTGTGTGCATGCCTGCCTCTGCATCCAAATTTCTCCTTATTATAAGGACACCAGTCACTTGGGAGTAGGGTCCACCCTAATGACTTCATCTTAACTAATTATATCTGCAATAACTCTATTTCCATATAAGGTTCTATCCTGAGGTACTCAGGTTAAGACCTCAACATATGAATTCTGGAGGACACAATCCATCCCAGAAGTCTACCTTGTATTGGGTCCTCACGGCAAGGCTGCAAACCTGGGGGGTTCGTAGCCCAGTCCCACCTCCCACGAGCTAATGAATGTGGGTAAGTTGTTTAACCTCCTTATGCCTCAGTTTCTTTATCTGTAAGATGGGGATAACACAGGCCCACAATTTTGAAATGTTAAAAGCTCCAAAATATGAAAAAATGTATTTATAACTCATTTGGCAGCAAAACCTGACCTGAAACAAGCACATTGACTGAAAGTATCCTTGTGTCTTGAGTTGACACAAGGATACTTACAGTCTTTACTTATGCAACATATATATGTGTCACTACAGAAACTAGAAACATCAGTATATTTCATAACAGGAAGCTGTTGCAGATGCCATGAGGTGTTATGAAGCCTATGGTACATATACTGTATATCTTTCTCAAATCCCCAAGTTCTGACATGCCAAGCACTGCTGGTCCCAAGCAAGGGTTTGAATAAGGGACTGTGACTCTTCAGTGTATCTATCACAGGGTTATAACAAGGATTAAATGACTTAATGTTTGTACAGTGCATAGACTATTACCTGGCACATAGTAAGCACTATATACATATTTTTTAAATAAAATAACAATAGCTATCTTGTCTAAAGTAACTCAGGTGGAAGGCTAGAGAGGAAGGTTCTTTGAGACTTTGAGTGCAGGAATGCCTGACAAGAAGCCGTGCTGTCTGTGTGTGTCATGCTGCCTCTGTGACTCCAGGTCTGGGGCTCATGTCCTTTGGTTCACAAACTAGCCTTGTGTATACAATAGTTTGAAGCAATCTCTGCCTTCTGAGATGATTATTAAGTGAAATCAGCCTTCTGTTTGTATTCGTCAGCTTCGCTGCCATAACAAAATACCACAGACTGGGTCACCTAAACAACAGAAATTGATTTTCTCACAATTCTGAAGGCCAGAGGCCTGAGATCAGATTGTCTGCAGGGTTGGTTTCTTTGAAAGGCTCTCTCTGTGGCTTGCAGGTGGCTGTCTTCTCCTTCTGTGTTCACATGGTCTTCCCTCTGTGTGCATCTGTGTCCTAATCTCTTCTTATAAGGACAACAGTTATACTGCATTAGAGCCCATCCTAATGACCTCATTTTAACTTAATTACTTCTTTATAGGCTCCATTTCCAAATACAGTCACATTCTGAGGTACTAGGGGTTAGGGCATCAATATACGCATGGCGTGGGGGAGGAGTGGGGAAAACAGTCCAGCCTATAACACTATTTTTAGAAACTAGATAAATTATCACTCACAGCAGATGAATCCCATATGCTTGCTGGCTTGTTTCTGCCACAGCATGTTTCAAAGTGTTGTCCAGGACCACCTGCAATCGAATCACTTGGACTTTTAATAAAAATCAGTCTGCTCCAAGTCCTTGAGTCAGAATCTGGGGCAGAGGAGCACAGGGCCCTGGGATAAAGCCTACTTGTGTTTTACATTCATATGAAGATTTGGTTTAATTAAAGGGACTTGGGAAAAGCAAGGTAGTGAGGTATGCCACCCCCCAACCCCACTGCACCTCCACAGCCACTGCAGTCACCCCAGGTAAGGGCAGCCGAAAGAAGAGCATGAGGGAGGGAGTCAGGCAAGTGTGAGTCTGAGCAGGGAGCGCTGTGTGTCTCCTCTAGTGTGGCTCACCGGAGGGCCATGAGACAAGCTCCTCTCCACTCTAAGTTGGCCTCCCAGTACCAATGAATGTCCCCACCCTCACCCCTTTCAGTAGATACTGAAATAGGGGACTTTGCAGTGTAGATGCCAGGAGAGGCTACAGGGGAGGCTGCCTACCCAGAAATGCCAGGCTGTGTTCCACAGCCTGATAAAGATTCTAGTCATTTCTCTTGGCAAGCATTCCCCTACCCCTAACCCCAGCTCCTGGCAGAACTCAAAGTTGCCCCTGCCCCTCAGAATGGTGGAAGACCTGAGCCTTGAAATAATGTTTAAGGGACAGGCAATAGTGGCAATTTTCCCAAGCCAAATGCTGAACCAGGGAGCAGAGGTTGAGGCAGGTTCACATAGTCACTGACTCTGCTCCAAAGCTTCCAGCGATGTGGGTAAGCTGGTGGGTCATTTGGCTTCCTGCAAGCTGATGTATGGGAAACAGGGTTGTCATACACATGGGTACAGCCTTTGAATCACGTCCCAGACAACTGCCGTGAGCCCTCTAGAGTGGGTGTCTGCTGCAGGTGTACGTGTGTGCGCACACCCATGTCCCACGCCTGTGTTAGGGTGGCCACCAGCCTCTCATGTCAAAAATTCCAGCAAAACAGCTGTTGAGTGGGACTCTAAATGATAGTGATTTTCCTAGCACCATGACAACAAGACACCATCAAAGCTAATGGCGCTAATCCATCCCTCGTCTTTCTCTGCTGGTTCCGGCTTAGATTTTGTTTCTTAAAATACTTGCCTGGCTGGCAAGGCAGTGACTCACCTGCACCAGGACTGAACAGAACAGGCAGGGGGTGCTTTCTTCTGAAGAGCTGTCAAGAGCCAATACAGCACCTGAGGTCTTTCATTTCACACGTTGTTCCTGTCAAGGGGGAGACATTCTTATTCTCTTGTCAAAGTTGGGATTGCCAAAGAAAGCAAAGTGGTCAGAATGTGTCAAACTTTGGCACTTGTATTAAACAGAGTTTGAGGAAATCATGCAGGTTTGGCTGAGAATCTCTTCCTCATCTTCCATCCAGTGCAAGATAGACCACATTTTTACAGAGAACTGTCAAAAAGGAAAGTTCACATTAGAGTCACTCAGCTCCATGTGCGTCCTCTGGTGGCATCTCTCTCTGTGTCAAATCCTGTTAGGACTCCACGAATTCTGAGTATTTCGATGATTTAAGTACTCTTCCGAAGGTGGTAATTTGGAAATTGCATTGTTGGTAAATTTGAATTAATAAAAAAGCAAAGTCAAGAATTTTATTGGCAATGAAAGTAGTTTACTGGTTATCTCTTAATTCCATTTGAATTCCACAGGCCATAAACTGTGGTATATTGCGAAATACCCTGAAGTCGGGTGTGGATTCACATCGTAGATTTGCTGCTTATTAACTGTGTGACTTTAGCCAAGTTACTTAGCCTCTCTGAGCGTCCATTTCCTCAGCTGTCAAAGTGGGAATGATACCATTTCCCAAATTATATTGCAATGAATATAACAAGACATCGTGAGTGTGAGAGATGCTAGGAGAGAGGCTGGCCCATAAATGCTCATGTCTTTTCCTGTCTCTTGTTTTTTTCTGTAACTTAAGTGAGCATCATTTATAGCTAACTAATATTTTAATGTTGACACATTTCAGTAGATGGTTTTCCATACTTTTAGAATGTCGTAAATAATTCTCCAAGAAGTAGAAATGACTGGGATACAAACCCTGAGACCAGCAGTTGCCAAAGTCACAAGAGGTGATTTGCAGGGTTCAGACAGTGATGCAGGAGCAAAGCTTCCGTTTTGACTTTCAGAGATTTGGGAGCAGTGAGTTGTAGTGCCCTTTGGAAAGGTCAGTAGAAATGCTCTGTGAAATGTGAAAAGCTGGGTGCCAGCTCCAGGGGTGCCAGGTGAGGTCCCACTGGAAGCCTGCCTCTTCCACCCCTGCCTCCCTGTCTTCAGCAGCACCCTTTCATTTTCTAGTTAGATTGGCTCAGGTCCCAGCTGACTCCTTCTGGATGTCCAGCTATAGACATCTGTCTTTGTCTCCAGCACTTTGAGTCAGGTTTTCATAGTTGCTGGGTTTTTTTTTTTTTTTTTCTGTCATTGTGTTTGTTGTGGTCTTAGTTTTCTACCAGACTTTAATGGAAGGAGACCAGGTTTGAGTCCAGCTGCACCCCTTATTAGCTGGGTCATTAAGGACAAGTCCCTTCACCTCTTTGAAATGCAATATTCTGATTTATATATGGGGATCCTACATTATTAGGTTGTTGTGAGAGCTAATGTGACTAAAATTCACATTGAAGTCTTTTGTAAACTGTAAAGTGCTGAGAAGAAAAGATAATTTCAAACCCCTCTTAGCAGGTATACTTTACTGGAACATATACATGCTCAAAGATACGTGTTAAGTTACTTTATGATTAAAGATATTTGCCACAAGAATGTTGTTCAATCCCCAAACACACGAGGGGACATTCTGAGCATTCTGCAGTGCTTCCAGTGGGTTCCCGGGTGGTTTGTGAGGGAATTTGCCATTTACCTTATATTTGCCATGTCCAGGCTCATGCTTGGGAACATCCTGTTTGATTCCTATGAGGTAGGTATTAGCCAAGTTTCCCCCACCAGGTGTGATGGTCAATTTTGTGTCGACCACACTAGGTTAAGGGGCATCCAGATAGATGATAAAACATTATTTCTGTATTTCTGGGTTGTCTGTGAGGGTGTGTCTGGAAGAGAGTAGCATTTGCATCAGGGGACTAAATATAGGAGATCACCCTCACCAATGCAGGCGGGCAGCATCCAACAGGCTGAGGGCCAGAATAGAACAAAAAGGTGGAGGAAAGGTGAATTTGCTCTCCCTTCTGGAGCCAGGACATTATCTTCTTCCACCTCCAACATCAGAATTCCAGATTCTTGGGCCTTCCAACTCCGGGACTTATATAAGCTGCGTTCTCTACGTAAGCTGTCACCCACGTTCTCAGACCTTGGGCCTCTGACTGGGAGTTACAGCATCAGCTCCCCTGGTTCTGAGGCTTTCAGTATCAGACAGAATTATACCCCCAGCTGTCCTGGCTCTCCAGCTTGCAGACTGCATATCATGGAATTTCTCGAGCCAATTTCATGAGCCAATTCTCATAATAGATCCCCTTCTCATATCTGTATATGTCCTATTTGTTCTGTTTCTCTAGAGAACCCTGTGTGATACACTATGCATGCACAAATAAAGTCACATCAAGACTAATAATCCAAATGTTAGTTTGTTACCACCATTTCTCACTTTGAACCTAGCTCCCAGCAAAGCACCTTCTACCCTGCACTTTTGGGGAGTTCCTGGGCTAGGAGGTCTTCCATGTGCTCATCAGCAAATCAATGCCCGGCACTGTCCCTTTCTCTGCTCTGCCATCTCACTCTGGTAAAGTTGCTCTGTGGATTGTCAAGTGGAAAAGATGCCTTTTTCTCTCTTATGCTCATTTATAGGGGGTCTCATCTCAGTGACCCTGTACTCCAGTGTCTTATGAAGCACTAACAAATAGTCCCTTTAGCTTTTAGTGACAGCTCTGCCCAGGAATCAGACATGGGTCTGATATGGAGTAGGGTGAAGGAAGGGGTTCTGCCCCTGTCACCACAGTGTACTCAAAACTACTCCCTCCTCCAGTATGGTGCTTCGCCTTTTGGTGAGCCCACCGTGCGCAGCTCCCCGCATTTCCTCAAGAAAGGGAGTTTTCCCAGATCCCCGTAGGGTTTCTTCACTAGTCCACTAGATGTGATGGAGTCCTAGCAGAGACTCCAGATTGCACATTCCCACTATACCGATGAGGAAACGAAGGCTTAGAGGTTAAGAAACTTACCCAAGGTCACACGCTGAACAGGTGACAGTCAAGAGCCAAACTCAGAGCAAAGTTCAAATCCCACATTCTTTCTGACCAAAATCCTGTGATTAAAGTGGCAACATGACACGTTGTTCTGACCCTGGTATTCACACAGGAGGGCAAACTGTGCTGGTCACTGTTTACTATACATACTTTTCTCCTTCCCAGGGGTTTATTTAAGTCTCTTTCTGCTTGGTTTCCATTGAGAATTATACTCTGGGCATGAAAAACTGGGATTCCTTGCCATTTCACCTTCCTCCCCATTCCTAGCTGCCCTCCCAGTGAACTTACAGTTTGTTTCATTCTTACTTGGCTTATGGTTAAAAGAACTGTGGTGGGGCCAGCCTCGGTGGCTCACTCCTGTAATCCCAGAACTTTGGGAGGCTGAGGAGGGCGGATTACAGGGTCAGGAGATTGAGACTAGCCTGGCCAATATGGTGAAACTCCATCTCTACTGAAAATACAAAAATTTGTATTTTCAGGTGTGGTGGTGCATGCCTGTAGTCCTAGCTACTCAGGAGGCTGAGCCAGAAGAATCGCTTGAACCCAGGAGTTGGAGGTTGCAATGAGCGGAGATCATGCCACTGCATTTCAGCCTGGGCAACAGAGCGAGACTCAATCTCAAAAAACAAACAAAAAAAGAACTGTGGTTCTTACACAGGTGACAGAACAAGCAAGTCCTGGCTATGGCAAAGATACAACTGAGCCAGTGTTAGTAGATCTGAGAAAAACACGTATTCCTTGACTTGATTCCAAAGCCCCTGCAACCTGGCCACCCTATACCAACCCTGTTCCAGCCTAAAGGTCTACACGTGACCCTAAGTTCTCTTTGCTCTCCTCCCAGCTATAGCCTGATGCCCATGAAAGATGGGACCTGTACCCCATGTGCTCACTCCTCCTAGCCCATTCCAGCGATGTGGCATCTACGCTCCATTCTGATTCTCTTGGTCAGGGCCTTGACCTTCTATCTTGGCCTTGCCAAATCTTTCCTTTAGGGAGCAGGATGCTCTTCTTCTCCAGAAGACATTGTCTGGGGACCTGCCTACATCTAAACACACCTTCTCATCATTCCCAGAACAAAGGACTGTTTCATCCCCAGGCATGCCCTCTCGACTGCTTCAGACTCTGGGTGTACCAGCTCCACTCACCACATAATAAAACTCTTGGGGTATGGAGGAGGATGCACACCACCCTGTCTTGGCCCCAACTGGCCACTTCCCGGAAACTCTGGGATCAGGTGGCTGGCCACTTTCTTTGCAGGGCTCCTAATGCATCACCAGCCACAGTTGTTGATGCTCAGGTAACTGAGGGAGCTGTCTTCAGTTTAGACCTCTTAAAGACTCCATTTCATATCCCTCAACCTACAACCCCTGCCTTCCCATTCCCTGTTTCCTTTCTCTCCATAGCATTAATCAGCATTTTGATATGCAATATATATCAAAATATATAGCTTACTTCAGGAGTAAGCTCCTTGAGGTTTTAGTCTGTTTGTTCAAGCAGTGTCTGGTAGGTGCTCAATGACTGCCTGCTGAATGCATGACTGGAATGACCACGATATTGAACATCAGCACCAGAGTACACGTACCGAGGTGCTGGGAAGACCAGGAATTCTTGTTCTTTTCTGTCACAGAGCTCAGCTGTTAAAGATTTCCAAACCTCCTCCATCTTAGCCACAGCAATAAATGGTCTACACGTTCATTCTCGGCACTGCACTGGGCACCATGGGAAATGCAAACCCTTCAGGCAGCTTAGTATCCCCGCTCGTCACTGAGCCAGCATCCCCTGGAAAATGAACTGTTCCTCTTGGAAGCCCTCATTACACCCTCATACGCCAGCATAGAGATCTGTGTTCTCCATCGGTCTCCATTCTTCCCAGACACAAGCCTGTCTTACTCAACTTCACATCCCTGGTGCCCAGCACAGTGCGGAGAAACTATGAAGGGTGTGATAAATATTTGATGCATAAATGAGTATCTGGGATCCCACATGCAGAGAAAGCCAGCCCCTTCTGAATTAATTATGTGACTCAGACACTAGGGGGTGATGAGTTTATTTCCCTTTATTATGATTAATAATTTTTTTCCCAAAGAGTTTTTCAATTCTGAGAGTTAAGTTTTACATATTGTAAATATCAAGATATCCTTTATGAAATAATACTGTTTCCGAAAGACAACATAAATTTTGGAGTAAGACTGATGACTATGTTTCCTTTTTCTAGATTTTAAATATCTCCTTTTACATAGGGCTGATTTTAAAATCATGCAGATTTAAAAATTTATGTGGAAGTGTTTTGTGACACTGAAAATAAGAGTCTGTGAAGAAAAGCTAATGCTGCCTTTACTATCTCTTTGTATCTGGAATAATTAAACTTTTTGTTTATTATAAAAACCTTTTTAAAAAATAGGCAATAAATTAATTGTGCAGTTTATCTTGGATTTAGAAGAAGTTGATTCTATTTTTTTTTTTTTTTTTTTCTTTTTGTAGAGACAGAGTCTTGCTCTGTCACTGGACTACAGTGGTGCAATCATAGCTCACTGCAGTCCCTAACTCCTGGGCTCAAGCAATCCTCCTGCCTCCGCCTCTCAAGTAGCTGGGATTACAGGTGTGAGCCACCATGCCCGACAAGAGGGTGATTCTTAAAAAAGAGAAAATAATACACAGAGAAAAAGTAAAACAGTTGTTGTCTTCACATCAGTAAAGAGGGAGACTGAGCACTTCCTAAATGAAACTATTTACAGGTTGGACCAAGCTTTAAACTATACTAGATATTTAGTTGATTATATTTCCTAACTCTAATTATTAAAAGTAATTTAATCAGTGTGGGAAGAAAATTTAAGAGGGAAAACTAAATCTGCTTTATGATTTTCAAAGTTAGTTTTCTACACTGATCAATGCATGAATAAGTGCTCAGGTGCCAATTCATTTCCCGCCATGGAGTTACTGTGCTTTCTGAGTTTTAGAGAGTTAAACTCCGAAGGCAATAGTGGTTCTATCTGTTGTGCCTGCCTACCCAGCATTCATTACCCCATTTTTCTGCTCATAGCCTTTTGATTTTCTTTAGGGGAGCCACCCCTCACTCCACTTTCAGTTCATGAGGCTAGGAATAGTCATGTGACCTGGGCTTCGCCAATCAGGGCTTGGTTCAGAGATGGGTACATTACCAAAGCTAAGCCAATGCGAGCCTGACTGGGATTTTGCGGGCACTATTAAGAAAGAGATCCTTTGCCCTTTGCTACGCTGATGCTTGGAGCTTCTGCCTGAGAGTGAAACTAACACAAAGAAAGCAGACAGATGGTAAATTCAACTCATATTGCAACTTGAATGTGCCAATAAAATATAATTTCTCTAGTTTGTCCATAATCAGTCTGGTCCTTCACTAGTTAGGGTTTAAATCTTGATTCAGTCCAATAATTCAATATCCCCACTGAGAACATGCTTGCTTTCTCAGATGGCTTCCTCTTTCTCCTTCTCCTCCCATAAAGATGCCATCAGGATGCATGGCCAATATTCAACAGGTACATGGCATTATGGCTGCCCTCATTGATAAAATACTAAAATATGCATGGAGCAGTTGGTAAACAGGTTCTGCCCTGAGATCCCTGTTCCTCATAATCCATCAACTAAAGGGTTAACTCCGGGCATAGTAGGACACCTCCATTTAGACTCCTCAGCGCCTCAGCCTATAAGGATTTTAAAATGTTTTGATCATCATCCCTGCAGGATGTGTTGGGGTGGAGGCAGTATGGTGGTGTGTGTCTTTTCCATGTCCTCATGGTGTTGAGAGGAAGGGAACTCTTGTCCTTGTACTGGTCCTTGAGCATAGCTGCCTTGCATGTGATTATTTTGGGACAACATCCACTTTTGTCTGTCCTGGGTGCACTGAAAGCCTCTGATGTGGGGGTCTGTGGATGGGGAGCTTATGATCCATCTGGAGGCAGTACTCCCAAAGGTGTTCCCTGACTGGTCTAGCTCCTTCTCTGCTCTTCCTGCTGCTATAGACTCTGACTTCTGTCCATGACTTCCCATCAACCCTGGTCCCAGGGTTCTCCTCAGCAGCCCACACCACTGAGTCACCTCACTCCAATGATCACCTCTGGCACACTGGCTACAGGCTTGCTGCTATGTCTAGGTAGAGTCTAGGCTTCATAGGGACCTGACACAGCTTGAAAAGTCCATAGCAGGGCCTGCTGCTACCTGAACAACACTGGGCTCTTCCTCTCATAATTCTGGAGGGGATGTGGGGGAAAGATCTCCCTCTGCCTTTGTGGTTAAGCTTTACTTTTCCAATACAATCTCTCCACTCAGGCCTCTTGTCTTATTCTGCTGCTTCTGTCCTCTGATAATCTCCCACTTTCTCCTGGTCTAGACCTTTCGAATATAAAACCCTAAGGTTTAGTCTACCAAGCTCAGTTCTTGACCCTCTGAAGAGGAAGGTAATGGAATGTACAGGATATTTTTTCAAGGTAAGGGCTTGAATTACATGGCTATTGCCTTGCTACAAAATTTGTTTTTGAATGCCAGAAGCTGAGTGTTATGCTTTCTTTCTCTTTGCATACTTTCTGGAAAGAACTTTCATCTCTTCCTAGGCAGATAAATGCCTTGAGTAGACTAAGTTCATATGCTTTGAAAG
This sequence comes from Theropithecus gelada, assembly GCF_003255815.1. Lineage (NCBI taxonomy): Eukaryota > Metazoa > Chordata > Mammalia > Primates > Cercopithecidae > Theropithecus > Theropithecus gelada. Next base: position 134,985,379 of record NC_037669.1, read on the forward strand.
GCAAAAGAGAAAAGTACATTGATAATTTCAAAACATTATGCCTATTATACATGACAACACCTTTAAAGCACCTGAAATCTAACTGGGCCTAAAGCCAGTCTACCCAGTTTAGCAAACCCATGGATTCCATGCTTAGAACTGGGTTTCAGTCACTTGCTACCCATAATCCTGAGTGACATGGTAATAACAGTATCCATTTCACATTATTTGAATAGCACTGGGTACAGATCCACGTGCAAATGGGGCTGATTAAATGCATTTGATGGTAAGATTACTGCCAGGGTTAGATCCTGACACAGATAAAGCTTACTTAAAGAGCTCCCCAAGTCCATTTCTAAACCTCCCATGTACATTTCTTCCCTTCCAGTGGTAGAAAAAAAGAACCAAGGAAGAAGATCCCTTCCTTTGGGTTATCTGGGGCCAGAATCCCCTCTTCTGTCACTCACCCTGTGGTGGTGCTGGGGATTGTACTGAGACTCCAACTTATTTCTCCTTGCTGACCCCTCCTGCTTTCCCTTTCCTATAAGCTTGTTCCAGTTTCCCATAGTTGCGAAAACAAAACAAATAAAACAAAACAACAATGAATAAAGGAAACTCTCTCTGCCTCCTCTTTTAGCTGTAACTTCCCCCTCCCTGCCCAACCAACTCTCTGGAAGCAGTGGTTTATACCTACTAGCCCTGCCTCTCCTCCTCTCCTTCGACTCCATTTTGCTTCTAACCTAGTGTGATTTGGTTTCTGCCCTCACATCGCCACTAAAACCAGTCTCACAAGTAATCAATGACTTCCTTATTGTCAAATACAACAGACACATTCCAGTGCTCATTTGCTTGACATCTCTGTGGCATTTCCCACTCCTGACCACTTCTTCAACCTGGAGAGTCTTGATGTGAACTGCTTGATGCCACTTTTTTCTGGTTTTCTTTCCATTTCTCCATCTGTTCCTCAGGATCTCTTATTTGATCCTTAGGAGTTGGTATCTGTCAGGCTTGGGTTTCATGCTTTCATAATCTTCTCATTCTGCCTGCTCTTCTGGGCCATCCCAGCCCTGCCCTGGCTTCAGTGACCATCTTTAAGTTGGCTGTTCCCCAGTAAGCACCTCCAGGCCTCTCTCCTGTGCTTGGAACTCATGTTCCTAACTCTTCCTGGAGGTCTTCACCTGGATGTCCTACAGCCACATCAAACCCATGTTCAAAACATGTCATCTTCCTTTCAGGTCAGTTTCTATTCCTCTCCTTGCAATCACAGTCAATGGTATCAACATCCATGAAGCTGCATAAAGAACCCGAGAATCCTCCCGGATTTCTATTTCCTTTCCCCTTTCCCTGCCTACTGAGGCAGAACCTTGTACCTGTCAGTATATTGGATATCCACCCAGAGTAGCGTGTGTGAGTGGATGAATGAACTATGGTGCTACAGAACACCATGGCTCCAACCTGAGTCTGAAACTTGATGTCATTTTGCCTTTCACAGTTTTTCACTGCTTCTTCATTAACATGAGGGAATCCACCCAGAAGATCTTCATCTCTGAGATCTATGATCCACACTACTCCAATTTGACACCTTAGTCACATATCCACTTAACTCCATTGCTTTTTCCTGTGCCTATCATACCTAGGTAAAGAGGAGGGGAGCCCCTATGATAAAGTGGGACTTAAAACACAAATTATGCCACCTTGCAGAACATATTTTCCCTGGTAAGAGGGCCCAATGTCTCTCTGCAGCCACCTACCTTGAGTCACAGTGAGAAGTGGAAAGGGAAACAGAGAGGGTGCATAGGAAGGGCGGGAGAAGCTGAAGGAAAGATTAACAGAAGCCATTTCCTCCTTTCCCTGTCATGCCAGATCCTGTAACTGTCTGTGTGAGTCTCCCCCAAGCGCTGCTCACGGGAAAGCACCTTCCCTCTTGTTCCTCATGACTTCTGTCTGGAAACGAGTACCGTGACTGTCTCCTGAACGCCTACGTGCCTAGCACTTTCTACTTCTCAAAACATTGCACGAATATTTATTTGAGTGCCTTCCATGTGCAGGCGCTGTGCTAAGCAATGTGCACCTTATCTCATTTAAATCCCACGACCCTAGCCTATTTTTATCTCCGTTTTGCAGACCAGAAAACTAGGGCATGGAGTGGTTAACTACCTCACTAAGGCCATCCAACTAGTAGTGTGGTCCTGGAAATCATCATATCAAACCCAGGTCTGTCTGATTCTATGCCTAAATCCAGGGCAGCCGTAGCTACGCTGCTTCTGACGTATTCGTGGTTATCTTTCTCTGCCACTCAGACACTGAGTACATAGTATCTAGGCATTTGATAAGTGCTCATTGAAGAAGTGCTTAAACCATGTCAATACGAGCTGGATCTGGTCCCAGCCGCCAGAATCCAGAAATGCAGCTTTGGGCCTTTCCCATCATCCCTTTGGGCCTCAATTTCCTCATCTGTAAACGGAAGGCATTATGCAGATGCCCTCGAAGGAGGCTGTGCCTTTAACATTCTGTGGCTGTCTTCTAATGGTGCGGTGTCCCCAACGTGATGCCAAGAAACTGCACTGAAGGCAGGACCCAGCAGCTCAGTTTGCCTACGCGGCCCCAGCTGCACGGCTGACGCATGCGCCCTCGCCCTCCATCCTCCGCCCTCGCGCCCCAGCCTGGCGCGGAGGCAGCTCTTTTCTGCGCACGCGCAGGCCCTCGCCGCCTCCTGACCGCTGGATTGCCTTGCTCCGGGAGGGCGCGGCTGCCTGCCCCGGACGCTGGGGAAATCAGTGCTCTCGACAGGGATGGGGGTCGGCCTGCCAGGAGCCGTTCGGGGCCCACGGGGGAGCCGCCTAGCCGCCTGGCCCTCGTTAGGCAAGGCCCTTGGGAAAGCTGCCCCCCACAGGAGAGCGTGTTCCCGCCCGCGCGCTGGACGTGCCGGGGAGCACAGAGAGGCTCTTCCCGCTCCTAGCACAGATGGAAACGCTCTCGCTCTGCGGCCTGGGCTGGGAGGCAGGGGAGGGCCCCAGAGCCCTGCCAGCCCGCAAAGCCGGGAGGATTTTCCTCTCAAAAACGATACCGCTGATTAAACTGAAAACTTCTAAGGTCACGGAGGACGTTTATCCGGGCTGGGGCGGGGAATGGGAGGGCTGGAGGCGTCACCTGATGTTATAAGCTACTAAAAGGCAGCGGACTCTGCCGGGAGGCAGGCGCTTCCTTGCAGCTTAGGGATGAATACATAAACCTGGGCAGCTATTTTTACACTGGCTGAAACGGGGAGCGTGTGTGTGGCAGGGGAGAGGACGCAAGCAGCCCTCCCCCATCCATCCCCTGATCTTCCCCTTCCATATGGAGAGTTACTCCTCAGAACCGAAGCATTTTTATTTTCTGAAATCGGGGAAGGGAAAAGGATGCGGATCAAAACGTTTCCTAAATGGTTAAAATAAATGAGATAGCAGCATTCTGAATTTTCACGCCTTGGTACTCTCAGGCCTTCCTCCCCTTGTGTGCCGTCTTTTGAAGTCCAGAGTTGTCGGTCTGAGTTTGTCTTTTCCTGCTCAGGGAACATGGAATGGCTTCTGCAAGATTTGGGCCTGCAGAGAGCTGGAGGAGACAGAGAAAAGAGGAGCGTTTCTGCCAGAAATGCATTCTCGAGCCCGACTTGCGCGTGTGCACTGCTGAGTGTGACTTTGCTCTGTTAGGACTTAAAAGAAAACTCTGCTTCTTTAAATAGGAATTTTCAGACCGTGATAAGCACTGGGAAAGCAGAAAGTTGTCCAGGAAGGATGGTTGCTTTGGATTTTCACCTGATTTAGACCAACTGGAGCCTGTGCTTTCTTGTCAGAATAAATTTGGAGCTGAACTCACCATACCCAAGAGGGAGATGTGCTGGGGGGAGGGCTGTGAGCTGTATGGGAAATTCCTGCTGACATCAAATCATTTCAGATCACTCAATTTCCTTTGATTTCATTCAACGTCATTTCATTTTCTTTCCAAGTCCTAAGAAGTCTGGAAATGGAGACGCTGAAAATAACTGCAAAACTTAAGGCATGAAATGAAGTATCTCCTAAAATTAAAGTGAGGTTGTAGAGATTCACCATCGTAAGGATTTGCGTAGATGACCTTTTAGCAATTTTTCCTTTGAGAATTATGGAGCTACAAACACACACGCACACACGCCAGAACCCCGCAAAAAGAAAACTTCACCAAGGAGGAAAGGTTACGTGGAAAGCTCTTCATTCAATGTGTCATTTCTAAGATTCACTAGATTGGAATGAGGATATAGAGTGGGGATGTTAGGGTGGGCAAGAAGCAGGGCATAGGGGGAGTTTTAAATGTGTTTCATCCATGACTAATGTCTCCAACAATGGGGAATAAAACAAATTTTGCCTTTTGTAAAGGGAAATTGAAATTCAAAGTTGTGGAGAAACATTACCACCCTGGGAGCCATGACGGCCTCCTAGGGTCTAGGAACAGCTGGGCTCTTAGAAATTCACCTACTTCCAAAGGCAGGTCAAAAGAAGGTGTTGCTTTATTGAGATAGTACAAATCAGGGTTTCCTTCATAGGACAAAACCCCCAAGCACCTCTACTATTTGTGTGCCAGTAACTTCCAGCCAAGTTTGAGGAAAGACCCAAATCATCATTATTATTGTTTGTTTTCATATATGTTTGTTTATTCTGTTTTCCTTTTTAAAACGTAGCAGAACTTGTACGTCTAAATGTATGCACACCCTGAGAAAACTTTCAAACCACTATTTAAAAAGTGGGAGCAGGACCATTCCCTTACCTCCCAGAAGACAATTCTAGGCCAGCCCCCTTTTCTATCCCTAACAAGTTTAAAGAGTATATCTCACCTGTGGGCAGGCCACTCGCTATCCCCAGTTTCCTTCACTGGCCTGTCACTCTATATCCATAGCAACTTAACTCAGGTCTGAAAATCAGGAAACCTGGATCATGTAGAGGTTAGGCCTCATGAGAGATTAAAATCAATAATCTGTCTTTTTAGATATTCTGTCAGAGAGCACATTTATTTTTAAGAAGCAACATCTAAGCTGTCCGAGTTCAAAAATCAGTTTCCTTTTTGTAATATAGCACAAGAGAAAGAGTTCCGGAAGTGGCAACTTAATTTGTATCTAATTTCAGCAAAATAATTGCAGACTGCTTCCAGCTTGAATGAGCAGTGAGGTATAGCTCCAAGTAGTTACTTATTTTAGTAGCACTCCCTCAGGATGAATGCTAGCTATTTTCAGTTGCATGTGGGAAAACCAAAGGCGCTGCCAAGCTGTGGCAAGTTGGCATCGTGTGTGAGCTGTCAACCAGGATACTTACTTCTACTCAGATTCATTTTCTAACTTGCAGTTGGCGTGTGACCTTTTTCTTTATTCAATTTGGGGTCCTGATCACTTCCTTCCTCTGCCGCCCTACCTTCCCACCGATCTCTACCCCCACAGGCAGCTTTTGGCTGAATCCATTTAATAATAACAGTGTGAGTGCCAAGTGGGTTGTATAAAATCCTTAGGGAGAACTGTGAAATGAAGCACATTGTTCTTCAGGGCTCCTAGGGACCAGAATGTACCCATCAACAAAAACTAATATGCAATAAAATTATATGTCTTTCTCTATAATTTATGCAGAGTGGGATAATGCTGCAATGAGGCCATAAATAGCTCTTGGTATATGTGGTAGGCAGCCTCTAAAACAGCCCCTGATAATCATCACTTCCTGATATTCTCTCTCTCATGTAACCTCTTCTTCAACCTGGGCTGGATGGACCTGGTACTTGGTTTTAAACAAACTGAATACAGCAAAAGTGATGGGATGTCACTTCCAAGATTGGGTTACAAAAAGTCTCTCTCTAAGCCAACTGCCATGGTGGGACCTGCCTCATGGAGAGGCCTATGTGGCAAGGAACTGATGTCTCTAGCCAGCAGCCACAGCAGTGAACCTGGAAGGTCACCCTCCCTTGGTAGAACCTTGAGTTGACTTTGGTCCTGGCTGACACCTTGATTACAGCCTGTGAGACCCTGAGCCAGAGGACTGCTAATTTACAACTGTGTTCCCGACCCATGAAAACTATACGATAACACACGTTAACTGTTTTAAGCTTCTCAGTTTTGGGGTAATTTGCTATGCAGCAATAGAAGACTAACACAGTATATTCCTTAAAGCAGATAGACCCTCCTGCTCCAGTAACCCCACCAGAGTTCTGTCTCCAGCCTTACCTCCTGCTACAGCCTCTCTATCACCCCTGGGGACACTTTTGGGGCACATCTTACTCTTAGGTGTCTTTTTAGGAGCTATTTCTCTTGCTGAAACAACCAGCCTCCTCTTCTTCACAGGATAAATTCCTGCTCATCCCTTGACACCTGGATCAGATGTGACCTCTGGAGAACCTTCCTGACTCAGCCAGGCAGAGCTGCCACATCCAGCCTTGGGGTCTCCACAGCGCTTTGCTTCTGCCTGTGCTGCAGCGTATCCCATGGCACTGTCCTTATTGGTAGGCCTGCTAGGCTGCAGCTCCAGGAGCGCAGGAAATGTTTCTTCATCTTCCAGTCGCTGGTGCCTAGCACAGCACCATGGTAAAACATCATTCTTGGAACAGATTACCAACTGTCTTACAGCAGCAGGGATCCCAGGCAGAAGAGAACATCTGGTAACTAGTTCCACTCTCACCTGATGCAGGGATCTTACTACAGCATCCTCAAAGTGTTCGGAAGAAGACCACTTTGGTTAATTGGACCACACACACACACACACACACACACAACACACATTCCAGTATTGTATTATATTGAGCACTCCATCAGCAGATTAAATGCTCTAGCAGCCAGCAGTGGTTTGAAGCTCTCTTGATCTGATCCCAGCCCCTTGATCCATCATTTAAGGTCATGGGGGCTTGAAAGTTGACAGTCCTATAATTTGAGTTATCATCATTTCCGTCCATGACCTTGAAGTTGATATGTCCCAGGCATCATGGACAGGCTTTACGTCATTTTTAGAGCAAGCTAGAAAGAAATCATGAAGGCATCCCAAGGGACAAGTTAAAGGGACGTTCTTAGAGACAAACCTGAAAGAAGGGAGGGTTGTGCTTTTCTCTCAGATGGTGATCTAGCCCATGAAGGGAGGGGCTCATTGCAGGGTAAGGCTGTTGGAAGATCTTTCAGGAGTGGAATATGTTGTAAGCCTATCTACCCCATCATCATTTTCCCCTCCGTTGTCCCTCTCCTAGACCCCAACTCACCTGTAGCAAATAGCTTCTTAACTGGTCTAATGACATTTAGTTATGACATATTCCAAGTTGTTCTCCACAGGGAGATCAAACTCTTTCTCAAATGCACATTGAATCACATCACCTGTCCACTTCAACACTCCAGTGGCTGCCTGTGCATGGCCTTCCCCAGCCTGGTTGAGAATCCCACCTCCTTGCTGTCTACATTCAGGTCACACTTGCCATCTTTCATGGCCTTGAATACGCATGTGCAGCCCCACTCTAGGGGATGCCCAGGACCCATTGGGCTTAGTTAATCCTATTGTTCCTTCAGATTTTATTTCACTCATCATTTCCTCAGAGATTTCCCTGATGTCCCTTATTAACAAAATCCCCTCATTATATACCCAGGACCCCACACATTGCAATGATGTTAATTTGTGTGGGTATTTGATCAAGGTCCTCTCCTTTTGAAGGCAGGGACCATGCCTGTCTTTGCTGACCCTGTATTCTTGGTACCTAGTATAACCTGGTAAAGAGCAGGATTCAATCAGTATTTGTTGAATAAGTGAATGAATGAATGAATGAATGAATGAATGAATGATGGGTGCTCTTTGAGGGTACCTGGAGGAAAAACAGAAATGTGGGGAGAATGAGAATTTAATGGAACCCAAAGCTGGGGCATAGAAAAGTAATTTGAAGTACACCACCATCCTAAAATGACTGTTGGACTTTCTTTAGACTGAGCGTGAACAACATTTACAGTTAGATGTAACTCCATTCCCCCAGGCTACAGCAGCCTCCCTGAAAACCTAGGATTTCAAGATGATTTCCAGAGCCTTTGGCTGTGCCTCCTACCCCTGCCACCCCATCAAGCCACACTAGCCCTCCCTCCCTCAGGAGCTGATGCTGGCTCTCCTGTGGGGAGGGGAGGAAGGGTGGAGTTGGGGGCGGATGATACCTCAGGTCCCCTTACTGAGAGTCTCCCTGTGTTACTGCCACCCCTAGCACAGCCGCCACAGTCTTTATCCCAGGCATGATCTGCTTGCTGCCCGCGGCTCCACTCTGCTTCACAGGGTGCCTGACGGCCACCATTGTTGTGACTGTCCTTGCTGGGGCCTCTACTCTTGGTGGTGGGGAATTTGTTTTCCTACAAGTGTGGAAAGCTTTTCAGCAAGCCACTGGTGGAGCAATAATTGATTCCCTTCTTCTTTCCCTTAGATGATTCCCACCCTTCCTTGATTGTCATCTCTCTTAGCAGTTTTGTAGCAGGCAAATAATTTTCCCTTACTTGTTCACAAATCTTAAATCTAGGAGTATAGGACCTGCTCATTGTTTGTATTTCCTAATTTCTGTTTCTTTCAGGGCTCAGGGAGGACTGACAGTACTAGCTAGAGTTGACAACCATTCATCCAACAAACATTTACTGCACAAGGAAGAGAGGTGATCAAGGCACTGCCCTTGTCCCCAGGAAGCTCGCCAGTGCATGGGACTCTGTGCAGGTGCCTTCACCTCTGGATTAGGTATTTGACTGTCAGGCCATGGCTGAGCATCCATCCTCTCTATGCTAATTTTTTCCAAAAGTCAGGAGTTTAGACGAACACTAATGTGTTTTTCTTCCAGCCTTTCCTGCACAAATGACAACATCATTACCCTCAGCTTTTAAAATGCAAGTCTGTACAGAGATCCCAGAGTCAAGGAGGGCGCCTGAGTCATTTGAGATAATTACCTTTTTTTTTTTTCTGCCTGAGTCTTGCATATCTGTGAATCAGCAATGGGGAAACTGGCATCAAAAAAATTAAGGGAGGCTTAAAGTGAGCAAAGCAGAGCAGAACATTGGCAAGAGCTGAGTGCTGCCACAGCAGGAACATCATGCCGATCGTCATCTAAGGGAGCTCATGGTGCTGTCTGCCTCCTCTTAGCAACATCCACACAGGCTGGTACAGTCAGATCATTGTGACTTGGACAGGGATGAAAATACTCAGCTGACACCAATAGCTCCCAGCACAGCCAGGGTATTCTAGAGGTGTGTGGTGTCAGGACAGCCTGTGCGGCCTCATTTATTTACCTGAGTCATCTGAACGAAGCAGTGACTGGCTTTGCCTCACTCTGGCAAGAACTCGCAACAAACCCAAAGCCTCTTCCTCCACGGCCTTTGCTCCTGCAGCACAGCACTGACATCTTTTTAGCATCATAGACACTGTCACGTGGCAATCAATGACAGATGAACTGTCCCTTCCCTGGGCCACGAGCTCTTCAAGGCGGGAGCCTTAGCCCGGTTTCTTCCATGTCTCCAGGGCCCAGCACGGGGCCTGGCTTCTAGTTGTTTTCTGATGAATAAGCGAATGGCTATAGACATGTACTCTTGGAAACACAAGGGGCTTCTGTAGTGGCAACATGTTCAATAGCACAGTACTGTATTGGTTCTTTATAGCCTGCAGGACCCAAAGAAGGAATGATTTTTGTTTCCTGGAAAAGGTGTACCTCATGAGGGCACTGCTCAAGGGAAGGTGCCCACAAGTTGGGGATCAAGGGAGGCACAGGTTGATCAAGGCCCCAGGAATTGAAATGGAGGTGTTTCTCCTAAGGAGGCTCTGAACATCTGAGGCAGAGCCTCGATTCTCCAGGAAATTGACTTTGCTGGAGAACAAGGCTGGGGGAGGCAGGCTGTCTTAGGGGAGGAGTCGTATTTCAGCCCCATTGAGACCCCAAAGGCGCACTCCCTTGCTTTACCCGGACTGTCCACCAGGGGGCAGGCAGAGGCAGGAGAAGAGGAAAGCGGGCGGCTGGTCAGGCCCAGCACACCCAGCCTGGCATCCCACAGGCTGGGCTGCCTGACTCAGAAAAGGCCAGGCCGCTCCTCCTGCCTGTTGTGGCCTCTGTGATTTTATATGGTTTGGCCTGTGACATCAGACACCACGCGACCATGGTAACCAAAGTATACAGCCTGGAGTGAATGTTAATAAACAGGAAAGAAATGATCCCTGGTGTCTTACTTTACTCACCATTTGTGGTCTTGTTATCCACGCCTAATGTCTCCTTTATTACCCTGAGCAATTGAGATGTACCTGAATTCAACAACTTTTTAAAATGAAATGCTAAATTGGGGAAATGTGAGTTGGTTTCCGTGTTTAACTAACTTTGAAAATAGTGCCATGAGTGACTGCTGCCTCTTGATATCCTGCTCAACACTCCTCTTATGTACAAACATGTAATTTACAAGGAAAATTATTTCCTTGATAATCCCCACATGCCTTCAAAAGTCATTTTCCCCAAAGAAACGTCAGGTGATGGGATCCCGTTATTAGTTAAAGTTTTTCCTAATACCCTCAAGGATTGAAGAAAAACAGCACACCTGTCCTCCTATACAAATTAATGGGCCCAGAGGCCCAGATCTAAAACAAACTAGGACTGAGTATAAAGGAATAAATGTTTTACCAGGCCAGATCACAGAAGTGAAAATCTTTGTGTCGAGATGAGAGCTGCTTCATACGACATCAGAGAGTTTGAAGGTTATAGTTCTCCTGCCTACCAAGAATATCTGATTAGAAGCTTTTTAAACTTTGCCTTAGTGAAGTTAAAGACTCTTTAATAAATTGAATCTTTAATTAGAATAAGAACAAACCGATCATATTACATGAACCAATAGAGAATGATAAAACAGTCCTAAAAGAAATGGTTTTCTAATGGAATCAGAATTCATATGCAAACCTTTCCATGCTGCAGACTTTTTTGAATGCTACCCCTGATTTCATTCCAATAGTATTCACAGCTGAGAAGTATCTTTTAAAGATATAGCATGATATCAAGTTACTTTAATAGTTTGCAAGATACTCTCAAGAATTACCTAAAAATATGCAGTTTCTATGATACCATAGATTCGCTCATCTAAAATTGTTTGATCTTCAATTAAAAACATAAACAGGCTTGGATATATTTGGTCACAGATATTGCCAGAGTTTCCAGATTGCATTGTTCAAAGGTATTTCATAAATATGAAAAAATGTGTTGAGAAGGCATTCATCTGATTGGGTATTCAGGCTTACAAAGAAAGTAATTACAGGGGCAGAGACTGGGAGTCAGCCCTCATTCATCTCAATTCTCTTTCACATATCAGCATAGCTTGACCTTGATTTTTTAGATGCAAGTAAAGGACATTGATGTAATTAAAATAAATTGGTTTTTTTCAAATATCCTGAGGAGTCTGGAATCAGACACGACAGACTCGATGGACAAAAGCCTGAAGGAGAACCAACTCTGAAGTCATCATAGTGGTTCTAAAAACAGTGTCTTTCTTTCTTATTGACCTAAATTTTCATCTTCTTTCTAGGGAACATTTGCTTGCCAGGTCCTTGGAAAAGGTCCACCTGTCGGCTTCTCCTCTCCCTTCCTTCTCGTCTGCATTTGCGTCTTCCGTTGAGATTCCCACCAGGGAATGTCGCTGCCGCCATGGCAGCCTCTGGTCAGCTGAAGTGACCTTCAACCTTCCTTGCCTTTCTCTGAGGGCAGGGGCCTTGCTTCTCCCATTAACAAAGCACTTTCCGTCAACTTTTAGGTTTCTTCACGGTTGATTAAACTGTGTTTATTTAGGATCCTTCTCCTCTTTCTGTGTCCGGCTGCTGACCTGTCTGCCGGCTCATTGTTGGAGGAGAACGCTCACAGGGTAGTCTATCTGACTGCTTGTTAGCAGCTTTGGTAAAGATTTTGTTCTGGAAAATGTTTAGCCTGTTGAAATACTAGTGCATCTTCAAAGCATATGACATTTTGCTTGGATAGTGTTCAGAATTGCTGTTACTGGGTAAGGCCAGAAGCATGAGAAAGAGAAAAACCTGAGCTAGCCTGTGAGCTATAACTGCTAGCATCTCCCTTGAACCTGGTGCATGTTGATCATCTTGCATGAAGCTCCATAAGGCCTCACTTGGTATGCTGTGGTTCATTTTTTTTTTTTTTTTTTGAGATGGAGTCTCGCTTTGTCGCCCAGGCTGGAGTGCAGTGGCGCAATCACGGTTCACTGTAGCCTTGAACTCCTGGGCTCCTGAGTAGCTGGGATTATGGCGCGTGTCGCCACACCCACTAATTTTTATTTTTATTTGTTTAGAAACGAGGGTTTCCTTATGTTGCCCAGGCTGGTCTTGAACTCTTGGCCTGAAGCAATCTTCCAGCCTCAGCCTCCCAAAGTGCTGCGATTACAGGCATGAGCCACCACTCTTGGAGGTTCTTAATAAGAGTAGATAGACATGGTTTTGTTGCTTGGAAATGGGAAGAAGAGAGAAAATGAGGCGCAGAAAGTTTTGTTGAGTGGCCAAAAGATAAGCCAGGACAAACACCTTAAGCCAGAACTCCATTTTTGGAGATTCTTGTCTGTAGGACAGCGAACACCCCTGCTGCTGCCCTGCCCTAGGTTCTCAGGCAGGCTCAGCTCCCCAGTAGCCCCCACACTCCGAGGCCCAGCCAAATGCCAGTTCCACCACATGCAGGCATCAGTTCTTTCTCTAAGCACTGTGACACGTACTTGCTATACCTCTCAGAATGGTATTTTTGTGTTTTGCTTATTTGTGTATGAATCTTATCACACTGGCTTGATTGTGAGTGCTTGGAGTGTGAGAAATGTACCTCTGCATGCCCAGAAGCATGTGATACATATTTTAGTGAAAGCAAATGGATAAATGGAGGTGCAGATGGATGCTGTCCCCAGTTCTTCTCTTTAATGCCACCTACTCACCTGGATAACTTGCCTTCCCCATTCCTCACACTATGCTCAGCTCCCAGCTTCTGCAATTGGTTTGGCTTTACTCTGTAGTTTGGTTATTTGTTCATCTCACCTTTATATCTCTGCCTAGTCATTGTCACCCATCTTAGATGATAAACTGTTAGGGGACTGAGGCTCCACTTAACTCCCTTTACCTACCACTTGACAAAAACACAGGGCATGACTAAACACTTAATGGACTTCAGAAGATGATCCTTATAATCAGAGAAGTGAATCACTAAAGCTGATCGCCTATCCTCTCAGAATGAAGGTTGAATGGTTCAGGACTTTGTGAAGTTCTTAGTCACCATTGCCCCCTTCCTCATAGTGAATCTTACCCTATACATTTTGTTTAGCTGCAGGCTAAACTAAGAATAATATTTTCTTATTCCTAGAACATAAGATTAGAAGACTGCTTCTAAAGGCTGGGTTTCTCAACAGCAGCATGTTGTCATCTTGGGTTGGATAATTCTGTCGTGAGGGCTGTCGTGAGCGTTGCTGGACATCTCGCAGCATTTCTCGTCTCCACCCATAGACGCCAGTAGCATGCCCCACTGTTTTCAGGAATTGCCAGAAGTCCCTAGGGTAGGGTGGGGGGGCAAAGCCCCTGGTTGAGAGCCACTGCTTTAAGGGATAAAGGTGGAAGAGGGAAGCCATGGAGGAAAGGAAATGATGGTCATAACTAGGTATTCTTCTCTTTGGAGGTTTTTGTTTTGTTTTTTAAAAAATGAAACCAGCATGGTGTTCTGCTCTGACAGTTGGGAGAGGAGAGTCTTCCAAATGCATTTAAATGATACAGCATTTCATCACTTTGCCCTTTTACACCCCTTAAGGGCTATTTTTTTCACCATTACCACTAGGTTGGACCTGCTTTCTGTGGCTCAATCCCATCTTGTTTTAGGAATAGCTTTCTGGAAGCTCTGACGGGCACACGATGACTTGCTGGGAGAGGCACCAGCGGGGCTGCTTTGCTGTCCCTGGGCCTGGACACCGCCCTCATGAGGATACTGTGTTTAGGACTCTGCTTCTCCACTTTGCTGATCTGGGAACTAGATTTTTTTTCTTTTCCCTGTGAATTAGTAAGCCACTGGGAGCAATAATTCACCAAAACTGGACTCACCAGACACTGGGCTGCACACCAGACGATTACAGTATTGCTTTAAAATGCATATCCCCAGAGCCCTCACCCGGAGTTGGAACGTGGGCAAGCAGCATGAAATGTGGCCCATAGTGCACGTAGGGCCCCAGGCCAGCGCGGCCCCAGCCCTGGCCCGGATGTCTGGCCCTTTCTGTCTCTGCTGCCAAGGGGATGACCTTTGTGGCCGGTAGAGGGCGGGGCGGAGAAAAAGCTGGGATTTAAGAGAAGAGTGAGAGCTTAAAGATGTGCACGATCTTTAGAAATAATTTGCGGTGTCTGCTTCAGTGAATGTTGGTGTCCCGAGGCCGAGTGCAAGTCGTTCCCAGTGGACACGTTTCCAGTGTGGCCTTCGGTGATCAGGATGACCGACGAACTGCAGAAGCTGTGGCAGAGGTGGAGTCAGGACAGAGGGTGCTGGGTGATCTCAGGAGCTATTCTCCCAGGCTGTGGGAAAGCCTGAAGAAAGTGCTCTGCTTCTGTGCGGAGCTCATCTCCCTAGCGATGGGCACAGGCACTTCTGCCCTGAGGGGGAGCTGCTGTCTGGCTGAAAGCGGCTGTGCCTCCCTGGCACAGGCCCTGGTTCTGCAGATCCCCCGGCCCTTCCTCCCTTGTGGACCACCCTTCTCTGTCATCACGCTCTGTCATCACATGCCCCATTTATTTATTTATTTATTTATTTATTTATTTATTTATTTATTTATTATTTTGGACGGAGTCTCACTCTCTCACCCAGGCTGGAGTACAGTGGCTCACTGCAACCTCTGCCTCCTGGATTCAAGAGATTCTCCTGCCTCAGCCTCCCGAGTAGCTGGGATTAGAGGCACACGCCACCATGCCTGGCTTTTTTTTTCTATTTTTCTTTTCTTTTGTATTTTCAGTAGAGATGGGGGTTCACCATGTTGGCCAAGCTGGTCTTGAACTCCTGACCTCAAGTGATCTGACCACCTCAGCCTCCCAAAGTGCTGGAACTACAGGAGTGAGCCACCACGCTTGACCCACGTGCCGTTTTTTTTTTTTTTTCTTTTTTAATTTCAAAGGTCTGGTCACCTGCATTTGCTAACTCGGTGAATGACCTCCTGCATTCTGGGCTTGCTTAGCAAAGCTCCTAGAACCTGGAGATCGGCAGGGCTTTCTTCTGAACAGAGCTGCAGCCTTTTTGCTGCCCCTGAGCTAGAGCATTGGGTCACGAGTGTTCTCTAGGTTTGTCCCTTGCTTTACCCTGTGGGATATTCCTTCTCTGGAGATGTTTTCTCTTTGATTGTAGCTAAAGCTGACAGATGTTTCTGCTAAATGGATGGTGAATGCCTTTGGAAAGTTCGTATTTCTCCCAATAGAGAGGCAGGGAAAAGAAAGGAACATTGTAGTCTCTGTGTTTTCAGCCAAGGAAAGTGAAAAGCCATCTCGTTTTCTATGCTGTCAGGATGCCTGATGCTGTCTTTTGAGCCCTGCCCATCTTTTGGGTCCTGGCCAGAGCACATCTCTGTTGGGCTGGGAGCAGATCCTCAGGATGTGGAAATGCATTGGCTGGACCTGGTTTTGTGTCAACCAACCAAGTGGGGCAGTAAGCTAACCACACGGAGAGGCCCTTTTCTCTACTTAAGTCATTCTCACATCCATTGCTGGGCCTTTGTCAGAGAGTCCTTTGTCACTTTTGAAAATGTGATTTCTTAGGAAATAAAAGAACAGTATGGCCATGGTTAGTTTTGCTGGTAAGTTCTATTACTTGACACAGAGTAACTGTAATAGAAAAATATGAATCTGATCAGTGTGTTAGGAGGTCTCTTACTACCACAGCAATCATCTTTGTCCCCAAACACCACGATCCTGTACTTCAAAACCATGTTCTTCAAAAGCCATTGTTGTTGAGGAAACAGGACAAACTGTGCTTGTCTAATGCTGATTTCCTGTAAAAACGAAAGAGAGGAGAATGAAACGAAGCCATGCAATTCCAACAGAGCTCTCTGCAAGCGTTGTTTCCATACTGGTGTGTTTTTTCACTGATTTTGGTCAGGGATGTTCAGATTTTCTGTTTGCATTTAAGTTGCATTGCTTTTGTTCAGCCCTGTCTAGATCGACATTCTTCGCCCTCATTGAAGTTAAATGTGCCTCCTTAAAGGTGTCTCCAATTCTCAGTGCTTTCACACTTGGTAGGAGCATCTTCTGAGGACATGAGAAGATGCAGGTCAGGGATTTGACAATGGGTTTTGAACCCCAAGGATCAGCATGGAGCAGCTTTTTGGATCAGTAATTCTGCTCGTAAACTTTTGGGAAATGTTTTTGTATTAAGTGGTAGTGTAATAATGGAGTTGAGTGCTCAATTTACATGAATTTTAAAGATAATGTTCAATGCATCAAAAATATTTAATGCTTGTACCTGGTGCCATAAGTGATCCCCTCAGACTCCTGAAGTGGGTAGAATTATGAGTCGAATTGTGTCCCCCCAGAATGTGTTGAAGTACTAATCCTATCCCTCAGTACTTCAGAATGTGAACTTATTTGGGAATAGGGTGATTGCAGTTGAAATTAGTTGAGTTAAGAAGAGGTCACACCGGAGTAGGGTGGGCTCTAGTCCAATATGACTGGTGCCCTTATGGAAAGGGGAAATTTGGACACAGCCATGCACACAGGGAGAACACTACAGGAAGATGGAGGCAGAGATCAGGGTGATGCTTCTGCCTGACAAGGAATGCAGAAGATCGCCACAAAACCACCAGCTAGGTAAGGGGCCTGGAACAGATCCTTCTCTCACAATCCCGAATTTTAGACTTTTGGCCTCCAGAACTGTGAGACAATAAATTTCTCTTGTTTTAAGGTACCCAGTTTGTGGTACTTTGTGACAACAGTTCTGGCAAACTAATACACGTGGCCATTCTCTTCTCTTGCTGAGGGTGCTTTATTGACAGAGCTTGAGGAACACTGAACTGGGTCATGGAAAGAGCATAATTTTGGAGTCCAGAGAACCAGCTTTGGATTCTGGCCACGCCACCTACAAGTCGTGTTTCCTTGGGCCTGAATCCAAATGTCCTGTTGTGAGCATAAGCAGGAGGGTGCACGTAGTAACACCAAGAATGGAACCTGGCAACCTGTTGGGTTCTCAACGGATGCTATTCTCACCCTGCCTTTCCCTTCTGAGCATTTGTCTAAGAGATGAAAAACTCAGAGCCTGGAAAAGTGAAATGCCTTGGCCTCAGCCACACTGTGAGGCGCTGCAAGGCTGGATATCAAGTCCAGGACATCTGATGCCACATCTGCTCTATAGTTACCCTTGATGTAGTCTTTGGTGAGCCTCACGTCCCATTATAAAAATTCCCCACATATTGTGTCCTATAAAGAATTATAAAGGAGAATCTCTAGGCCCCAGATGCGGTTTCTACCATTAAGTGAAAAGCGCTTGCTCCTGAAAGGTTCTTGCACTACCCAAAAAGCCTTTGTAACAAAATAAATGCCCCGATGTCATTCTCATTTTTTACATATTCTTGACATGTAATTGTTAGCATGAGTTAATTATGGGCTCATGAAAACTTGTACTTTATTAAAAGGCATTTTGCAACGTTCCTTATAGGAAGGTTTGCATCTTTTAAGAAGGAACCAATCAGAGTCAGAGGGTTGATGGAGGTTGTGAAAACCGCAGAGGCCTGTCCTGCAGGAACACGATCTGGGTGCATGGTAATGAGGCATGATAAGGGATTCAAGCAAAGCCACTGGTGGTGACTAATTCCAGATTCCAGGTGGTATGCATGCATTACATCTTTTTAACAGAATAAAGCCATGGAGGAGAAATCAATTTGCAGATTCAGGAATGTTGCCTAAGTTATGTTCCAGTATCGATAAAGATCAAGGGCTGGGCCAGGCGTGGTGGCTCACACCTGTAATCCCAGCACTTTGGGAGGCCGAGGCGGGTGGATCCCGAGGTCAGGAGTTCAAGACCAGCCTGAACAAGATGGTGAAACCCCATCTCTACTAAAAATACAAAAAAATTAGCCGGGCGTGGTAGCACGTGCCTGTAATCCCAGCTACTCCGGAGGCTGAGGCAGAGAATTGCTTAAACCTGGAGGGGTGGAGGTTGCAGCGAGCCGAGATCGTGCCACTGCACTCCAGCCTGGGCGACAGAGTGAGACTCCGTCTCAAAATAAAGAAAGAAAGAAAGATCAAGGGCTGGAGTCCAGCCTGCATGGATCCTGCCTACCCTGAGGAAGTCAGAGACACTCTGGAAAGTGCTATAGGTCCCCTTCTCCAAAACATACCCCAATATCCCTCTCTACAAAATGTTTCAAACGATTACCAGGGGTTCAGCCCCTCTCCCAGGCTCCCTTCAGCTTACTCTAAAGTCCCTGAACTCCAGGTTAAAAACCATCCGCATTTCCCTTACTGGCCTCCCTCAAAAAACAAAAACAAAACAAAACAAAAAGAAAAAAAATTAAGTGCTAGCTTAAAGGACATTTTATGACTTCTTTTTTATTTTTTGTTTTTGTTTTGTTTTGTTTTGAGACGGAGTCTCGCTCTGTCGCCCAGGCTGGAGTGCAGTGGCGCGATCTCGGCTCACTGCAACCTCTGCCCCTCCAGGTTTAAGCAGTTCTCTGCCTCAGCCTCCGGAGTAGCTGGGATTACAGGCGCCCACCACCACGCCCGGCTAATTTTTTTTTTTTTTTTAAGAGACGGAGTCTGCTCCGCAGCCCAGGCTGAAGTGCAATGGCGCCATCTCAGCTCACTGCAAGCTCCGCCTCCCGGGTTCACGTCATTCTCCTGCCTCAACCTTCCGCGTAGCTGGGACTACAGGCGCCCACCACCACGCCCGGCTAATTTTTTTTTTTTTTTTTTAAATCCAGACGGGGTTTCACCGTGTTAGCCAGGATGGTCTCGATCTCCTGACCTCGTATCCGCCCGCCTCGACCTCCCAAAGTGCTGGGATTACAGACGTGAGCCACCGCGCCTGGCCCATGACTTCTCTTTTACTTAACCAGAGGCAACTCAGAAAAAAATAAATCATGTGGCCCGGAGCAAAGAATAATCATCCATTCAGTAGTGTTAGTGGGAGAAACTAGAAACCACGGTTTATTGAATGAAAAGGTCTATCAGAGTCTGGAGGCGTGACTGGGTTATAGGCTCTTCCAAACCTGTAGTCATGTGAACGTGAGTGAACTTCTCTCAGCCTCAGTTTCTCTATGAACGCCTGCAGAAGTCACAGCACCCACCTCACAGCTGCCTTGTGAGCAATAAATAACACTGCAGATCTCAAATCACCATGTGAATTGTCAAGGAATAGAAAGCGGTATTATTCATATGAAAAATAAACTTAGTGACAAAAACACTTAAGCATTTATATTTTTTAGAACTTTGTTCTAAAGTTTGAGAATTTTAATGCATTATAATAAAAAATATACTTCATGAAAAAATCAGAGAATGAAAGATTTGATCCTATTCTATCTGTATTTGAATTTTTATGTCTAGAGGGAAAACCTAATCTAGAAATTGCAAACCAGTCCACAAGTGTGTTGTTTCGTCTTCAGTGTTAAGCAAACTTTGTTTGTTTTTTACACAAATTGCCAACATTTAAAGCTGTAAGATTTTCTCATTAAACAAACCCTGAGCCAGGTGTGGTGGTGCACACCTGTAGTCCCAGCCACTTGGGAGCCTGAGATGGGAGGATCGTTTGAGCCCTTGAGTTCAAGGCTGCCGTGAGCCATGATTGCACCACTGCACTCTAGCCTGGGTGAGAGGGTGAGACCCTGTCTCAAAAACAAAAACAAGCAAACAAAAAACAGCCCTAAACCAAAACAAAAACCCAGGATTTTCAGTTTCTTTCAGAAACATTAAAGCAGAATTCATAGCACCACTGATTGGTGTTTTCTACAGCCCACTGTGCCCACTCCTGGGCTGTTTGCTACCCTGAGTCAGCCACAGCCAAGGTACCTCCTGGTGTCACTTTCCCACCAGGAGGCCTAGACTTTCAAGTAGCTCCTTCCTTCCTTCCTTCTTTCCTTCCTTCCTTCCTTCCTTCCTTCCTTCCTTCCTTCCTTCCTTCCTTCCTTCCTTCCTTCCTTCCTTCCTTCCTTCCTTCTTTTCTTTCTCTTTCTTCCTTTCTCTCTCTCTCTCTCTCTCTTTCTTTCTTCTTTCTCTCTTTCCTTCTTTCTTTCTCTCTTTCCTTCCTTCTTTCTTTCCTTTTTCTTTCTCTCTTTCTTTCTTTCCTTCTTTCTTTCTTCTTTCTCTCTTTCTTTCCTTCTTTCTTTCTTCTTTCTCTCTTTCTTTCTTCTTTCTCTCTTTCCTTCTTTCTCTCCTTCCTTCTTTCTTTCCTTTTTCTTTCTCTTTCTTTCTTTCCTTCCTTCTTTCTCTCTCCCTTCCTTTTCTTTTTCTTTTCTTTTCCTTTCCTTTTCTCTTTTTCTTTTTTTCTTTCTTCCTTTCTTTTCTTTCTTTTTTCTCTCTTTCTTCCTTTCTTTTTCTTCCTTCTTCTTTTCTTCCTTTCCCTTCCTCCCTCTCTCTTTCTTTTCTTTGTTCCTCTCTCTCCTCTCTCTCTCTCTCTCTCTCTCACCATCACCCAGGCTGCAGTGCAGTGGTGTGATCTCAGCTCGCTGCAGCTCGCTCCACCTCCTGGGTTCAAGTGATTCTTATGCTTCAGCCACCCAGGTAGCTGGGATTACAGGTGTGCACCACCACACCCGGCTAATTTTTGTGTTTTTAGTAGAGATGAGGTTTTGCCATGTTGGCCAGGCTGGTCTCTACCTCTTGGCCTCAACTGATTTGCCTGCCTTGGTCTTCCAAAGTGCTGGGATTACCGGCATGAGCTACTGTGCCTGGCCTCAAGTAGCATCTTTCTAAAAAAAATTAAACTTGCAAGAAGACAGCCAGTGCTTGAGACCAAACATGGGGTGTGTGGTCGCTTGCCCCTCAGCTTTGTTTCACCCTTGGCCCAGATGTGGGTCAACACTGTCTGGGTGGAGGGAGCCTCTTTCTTGTAAAATGAGCACAGGATCCTTGCGAGGATTAAGTCAGATGACATATGTAAACACCCTGCAAGAGTCAACATTCAGGAAATGGTGGTTCTGAGCAAGGGCATCCCAGACCACTCAGGGCCTCACAAGATTCTAACAAGTAATCTGCACCTCCAACTCCAAGGAGCAATGGTCACAGTTGGCACCACATCTGTTTGCCAGGTTCAGCTTTAGGAAGAAGGCACCCCGTGAGACCACAGTTTCTGAGGAAAAGGACACAGGCCAGGGGAATGGAACCCAAAGTGGAAACAGACCGTAAGTGCTAACGCAGATGCCTTTTGCCTTTGGTTACTCACTCCTATGTAGCGACGAGTGTTAGAATGTCCAGGGAAATGCACTGAGCAGAACTGTCTGTTTTAACAAGGCCACATGTAGCAGAGTTGTGTACCTGAATTTGCTCCAAAGGAGACATTACCAGGGATAGTCTGGTGCGTTGGCCCCAAGGGCCCACTTCCAGAACAAATACACAGCCAACTTCCTACAGAGAGCCCATGGCCAGGGGCCTGTAAACCTAAGGAGCCTGGGCTTCTTTGGTGTGGGAGGGAAGCAGCTGCCAGGCACTGCTGTGGGCCTGACTGGCATTATCGTCAAGGAAATCAGCAGTCCCCAGAAGCCATGCCCAGAAGTGATCTCACTGTTTTCTTCTCCCTGCCAAGGATTCCACCCAAGCCTGTTTTATAGGAAGTTGTCTTTCTTTGGAGCAGAAGGGGACCTCCCCTGTGTTGAGCAAAATGTGAGTAAATGATTACTGGCAGCCATAAAAGGATCTCATTTCTGTGATCCCCCCAAAAGGACCTGATTTTTATACATTTGCCTTTTTAGTTCATTTTGCAAGTACAAGGCTGTTAAATTCACTTAATGATGCCAGGGTAAGGTTCACTTTAGGAAATGGGGTAGCCAAGGATTTGGGATTTCCCCACGTTGTTTCCTTTTCCATCTCATGAGCTAACAAAAGCAACTCTCTGAGTGCCATACCAAGGAACTTGTACTGAGAAAAATAATGCATATGTATTTGCTACTATAAACTAGGGTGCTCTTCAGAAAGAAAACCAGGGCTTTTTCCAGGGTGGGCTCTGCCCTGACGTGGGGCAAATGATGTGGCAATGAGCCCCATATTGGGGATGTTGCGAGGAAAAGGGTACATTTTTGATGGGAAACATGAGGTCATCTAAGTTCGAGCTGTAACCGAGGCAGAGATTCTGGGCCAGGGTGGGACAGTCCACAGGCGGCCCAGAGTCAGGGAAGTCTGGGCTGGAGCACATCTTGGTGGTCACTGTTGGTCGGGATCCCCAAGGATACCCCTTGCCTGCCCCCACCCAAGGGAAGCTCTTTCTCTGTTGAAATCCCGAATTTCCTACAGTGTCTCCAGTCTCCAGAGATTCCCTGGACAGATGTTTTCTCCAGATGAACTTCGTCCTCTGACTTTTAACAGTCATAACTGTTCCCCACATCTGCTTCCAGGAGATCTCACTAGCTGGGGTCACTCAATCAGTATAGAGATGAGAATCTGTCCTCAAATAAATCTTGAGCTTGGATGGCTTCCTACTGCCCTTTAGGCCTGTATCCCTCTAGCCCCACAAGACTACCCCCTTGATCTCTGGGCAATTGAGCCTGGACAATAGATACTCTCTCACCTCCAAATCTCAAGTACTGCATCACTTAGCAAACGCATCAGGTTTAAAAATCCTGCCACTTAACGTAGGCTTCTTCTCTGTCTGAAGTGTGCAGATGTTTAATTGTCTCCTCTGTGGCATGGAGATGACAATAGCTTATCTGGTTGGACCAGACAAAACTGAACCTGAACATTTCTCAAGATCTCTTCCGTCTCTAGAATCCATGATTCTGAGATGTTTTCAAATATGTGCACTAAAAGTGAGTTTTTCTAAAACCGAATTGTGATTCATGCGAATTACTAATGACTGAACCAAGCACAGCAGCTGATTTCGTTCTGGCCTCAGGAGAAATCTTTTTTTTTGAAACAGGGTCTTGCTCTGTCACCCAGACTGGAGTGCAGTGGCACAATCATGGCTCACTGCACCCTCGACCTCCTGGGCTCAGGCAATGCTCCCACCTCAGGCGATTCTCCCACCTCAGCCTCTGGAGTGGCTCGGACAACAGGCACGCACCACCACACCAGGCTAATTGTTTTATTTTTTGTGGAGACAGGGTCTCACTACATTGCCCAGTGGTCCCAAATCTCTGGTCTCAAGCAGTCCTCTCGCCTCAGCCTCCCAAAGTGTTGGGATTACAGGCGTGGGCTACCGCTCTCTGCAGGAGAAACTTTATAATTTACTTTTAGGTGAGAAATCTCTTCCCCATTAAATACTGCATAAAAATGGCAAGATTCTCTACTGAATATTAATGTGACCGTAGCAAACAAAGGAAGAGACTATAAAAGTCTGAGATGGAAATATGTGGCCCACTATTCCAAAATAGTAAATGCAACAAAAAGGAGAAAATCAGCCTCCTCCACCCTAGTGCACCAGGCGGCCTAGGGCAAGCCACAGAGGTCAGCCCCTTAGTTCCTCTCCCACCAGGCAGCGCCCCTGCCTTTGCTCACATTCTTCCCCGCGTCTTCAGAGCTCCCCGTCCTGCTTCACCGGTGTGAGGTTTCCTCGTCCCTGAAGCCCCCACACTTCACATCCTATTTTTTTCTGAAAACTTTGCGCAGCCCGCCTGCCCTCTGGGCCTGCTGGAGGTCATCTCTGCTTCTCAGGTTCCCAGCCCCTTGTATGCTGTGACAGCACTTGCCACCCGCTCCTGATATTGCACTGCGTGGTTGGTGCACTCTTGTCTGTCTCTGTCGCTGTACTTAAGTTTCTGGAAGGCAGAGACGCTGTCTGTGTCATTTCCATGGCCCTTACACAGGTTAGACATCCCATACATTTTGATGAAATTTAAATGAATTGAAGAAGGATGACAATTTTCCTATCCAGATGTGTATCTCTACTACAGATCATTGGAACAGTGGCAGTGACTTAGTCAATGTAGTCAGTGACTCTGAACCTTGGCGCCATTGACATTTGGACTGGAAAATTCTTGGTTGTGGGAGGCTGTCCTGTGCTCTGCTGGATGTCGAGCAGCATCCTCGGCCTCTCCCCAGTGGGTGTCAGTAGCACTCCTCCTCCTCTTTCTCCCAAGTTATGATACCCAAAACACTGGCAGTATCTCCAGTCATTGACAATGTCTCCTGAACTAGCCCTGGTTGAGGTGATTCCCAAAGGAGGCTGATGCAGGTGATTCCCAAAGGAGGCTGAGAGGAAGTACCAGACATGATGCTCAGTGACGTCCTACACAGTGTCCTGACTCCTAGAGTCACCGTTGTTTTAATACAATAGTGCACAGTAGCCACTTACACCTCTGGCCAAATATTTCTCCCTGACAGGCTATCACAGTGCCTGCTAGTCAAACAATGGAATTTTCTTTTTTGAGATGGAGTCTCACTCTGTCGCCCAGGCTGGAGTGCATGGCAAGATATTGGCTCACTACAACCTCTGCCTCCTGGGTTCAAGCAATTCTCCTGCCTCAGCCTCTTGAGTAGCTAGGACTACAGACATGTACCACCACGCCTGGTTAATTTTTGTATTTTTACTAGAGATGGGGTTTCATTATGTTGGCCAGGCTGGTTTCAAACTCCTGTCCTCAAGAGATCCACCCATCTTGGCATCCCAAAATGCTGGGACTATAGGAGTGAACTACCATACCCAGCACAAATGCTGGAATTTTCTTAAAGGAGGTGGGGAAGGAAGAAACTGAATAAGGCCTCGTCCCCTTTGAAATATAAATACCTTTGTTTAGGAGGTTGTGGTCTTGTAGCACAACAGCTACTAACAAGTGCCTGGGGTCATGCCGGGAAACCACAAAGGCAAAAAGTAACAACAACAGCTGATTTGAGAGACATATTTTTCCTTAGAAGGTATGGAGGACCATCACTGCTTGAAATATTCACACATGCAAACTCAAGGAAGGTGCACATGTATTTGGCACAAGCCCTGTGGCTGTGGCTAGAGATGATTTGAATATTTTGAGTGTGCAGGAAGGTGATCTCCATGTATCCTTACCTTGGCTTCCTTAGGCTGGGGCTATCTGTCAGCTACAGAGCAGCCCACAGGCAGGCGGAGCTGTGATGAAGCACATTTGTTCAAACACAGCAAATGGTGTTTGAAAAAACCACCACCCTTGCTTTTTTATGAAGCTGCTACACTCTGTCATGTCAGGAAGCTGAGCCCAAGTGATGCCCAAGTGGCCACGATAGACTCACACTACAGGGCCTGGGAGAGCAGTGAGATGTGGTTTTTTTCCTCGTTGAGGCAGTTAAAGATTGATATTTGAGGCAGTGACTGAGGCATCATGCATTAATGGCTACGCAGGGATTTTCATTCACCTATCACGTACTGACAGTGGAAACCGAAGCTGCTGTGGAAGGTGCTGGCTCAGTGCCCTTCCATGACTCCTTCCTCATCACGTCATTTGCCTGCCGAGATGCCGGGGCCTTCCGAATCATCGGGTCGGATGAGTAAAGGGCCCACGGTTTGGTGTGGAGCGTCTCGAGCCAACACACGAGAATAACTGATGCAGCTGCTGAGATGAGAAGGTCTGCTGCAATGCTAATAACTCCACCTGGCTGCTCTCACATTTGACTTCATGTATTCAGATTTGGAGAGACAGCTGGAAGCCTCTGATGAGAAAATAAAAAATTTACAACAACAAGCAAGCTGTCCTCTGACACCAGAAGAGGAACTCACTTCAGCCCTGGCACGAATTGCAGCTGGACTTTGTGAGGCACTGTTTCATCAGACACCAAACGTCTGCAAGGGCAAGAATGACAAGAATTACAGTTTCTGCCCAGATGCACAGGTACTGATGGAAGAGATATTTCTGTGTTGATTTTGCACTTCTCAGGGCAAATCTGCAAAACAGGTATCAAAGGAGATGTGGGCGCTGGGCAAGGAGCCACACCAATCAACCATATAGAGCAGTCTGGAGGAGTCTCTCCCGATTTCCAACCCTCAGTTTTTCCCACCTGTTAAACACAGGCCACAGTGTCTGTGGCAGCCACCTCACAGTGCAGTTAAAAGGACCAGTTTAAACAGTGTTTCTTAGCTTAGAGTCAATGACTGAACTCTAAGGTTGCAGAGGGGCTGTAAAATCCTGAAATTTGCATGAAGCAATTTTTCTATATATGTCTATGTGCATCTTTCTGTGGAGGGGTTTGTAGCTTTCACTGTATTCTTAAGAATTTAGTTACTCTTAAGAGGTTAAGGGCCACTGTTCTAGGTAATGTGTGAAAGTGGTATGTCCTGTAATTGAGCTGTTATCAGCAAACATTTTGAGAAGAAAGGGACACAGAGGAGCACCTATTACGTGTTAGGGACTGTGCAGGACACACAGAGAATAGAAAAAAAATGACCCTGGCCTTCTGGAGCATATGATAGATTTTAGATATGAGGCCAAAACAGATTAAAAGTTAAAAGGAAAAGCTAAGTATAGGCAACACAGGTGAAAGGTCAGAAGAATGTAAGTGCCCCGTAGAAGGAGAGAAGTGGACTTCCAGCTGCAGTGGGTTTAGGGATTGACACAGAGCGAGGGTGGGATCGAGTACAAGGAAAGGCAAGCAAGAGCATCTGTGGAAGAGGGATGGCCGGTGCAGCAGAGCTTGCATGCTGAGTTGACATGCTCCATGCCAGAGACCCTTAGATTGGGGCTAAGTGTCACTGAAGAGCAGGCTGTGTTCAACAGACGGTTCTCAGGTTGACAGTCCATCCCAGGTGCCCTCAGACCCGCATGACCTGCTCTTGGTCCTTCAGCCTTTGCTCTGCAGATGGGGCTGAGGGGCCCACCCAGAGAAGCCCTGTGGAGGAGAACAGAGCCTGCCCAGGACAGATATTCTCCTCCTTAGGAGCAAGTCCTCGTGACCTCCGTGTTCCAAGCAGGAAGCTTTTTCATGTAGACTTTCTTCCTGCTGTGATGCACACAAGCAGCCTCTTCCCAGTTAACAAAGTCTGGTGGGGCCTCCTGGGGCCATGCCAAGCACATCGTTACCCAAAGCAGACTAGGCAAACAAAGCCCTAGAAAATGCGAAAAAAAAATGGAAATGATTTGATATTTTAGAAAAAAAAATGTTGAAGTATTTATCGTGGGGAAAACTGGAACCCTGTCAATATTTTTACACGTATTGTAAGGCACGGCAATTTCTACATTCTGGATGTGGTGGGGCCCCTGTAACTGTTTGTGGGCAGAGGACTCTGTGTTGATTCCACTCAGACCCTGGCTCCACAGACTAGGCCGCCCCTTCCCAAATCAGCAAGTGTCCTTGACCAAATGGTCAAAGACAAATCAGAAGTGTCCTTCTCCACTCCTCTGGGACTGTGGAAGAGCATTCTCCAGAGCTCTTGGGATCTTGCTTTGGCTCTGTGGATGTAAAGATCCCAAATTCTTTCTAGAATGTACTCTTGAGACTGAGTTAACTCTGGAGATCAGTGTAGGATCACTGTCCCCACTTTGCAGCCCCAAACCCACTTCCCAAGGGAGTAATTCATTACCTGCAGTCCTGATTACTCAAAGGGAATGTCTAATGTCTAATGACTGCTCTGCAGCACCCGAGGATCTGAGACCGGGACTCCTAGCCGCTTTTCAGAAAGAGTGGAGTCTGCTATTTCCTGACCACCGCCCTGTACTCAAGGGCAGCTCATCTCCCATGTTACATTCCTGCATGAACCCCTGCCCTGATCCTGTGACTTATCATGTGCCACAGTGCCATGAGGCTTGTGTTACTTTGCTTCTGTTCCCGAACGTTATCAGTTCCCCTTTTCATCCTATCACTGCCTGGCTGAATGATGAGGGTCCCTGAGGGGACCTGGGTCTCCCCTTTCTGTTCCCGGGTACCAGAAGCAGCACACACAGGGTCAATGGCTTCAGTTATAGCCACTGGGATGAGACGTGATTTCTTCAAGCCAGGAGAGAAAGACAAGCCTGGGAGATATTGTCTCAAGGGAGAGACCTCTTGGTGAGAGCCAGCTTCCCAAAATTGCCCCCTGTACTGATCTGGTTTTAGTATTCCTCTCAAACAAAGCCAGGCAATATTTTTGGGCTCATCAGGTGGAGGAGGGGACTCTGGCCCAGGAGAAGGCAGCAGGAGTCTGGCTTTGGCTCTCAGTCAAGACTCCTTCCAGTTCACTTGCTCCCTTGTTGCTTTTAATCAGTCAAAGCCCAGAGCTCCAGATGAAAAAGAAGTGGCGAGGGAGAAAGGCTAAACCTCAGTTCAAGTTAAAGCAGGATTATTTATTTTAATTATTTATTCATACCAACTTCCAGCACGGCGCCACATACACGATGGCTGATATTTAGAATTTCTCAGTCGTGTCTGATCAAAGCTTACAGTTCCTGCGTCTCTTCCCTTCCACAGAATTCTACTTTGGTGGGGTGTGGTGGGGCGGGCAGGCAGGAGTTCGATGTGGGAAAATAATTTGGGCTCAGGGATTAACAACGGTTAAATCTTAGTGTACCTCGCCTGCCAGGTAACATGGTATGGTAAACACTTTTGGTTTTGGCTGCCTGTGCCCTGATCTACCTCTAAGAATTATTTATTCTACATATGTAAAGTTGTTAGTCAAGGTGTCTGCCTTTCTCTGACCTGAGGTAATACATGTGAACCACATGAGGTCAGTCAGATCCTCCTTCCTTGGAATCTGACATTTGAACAAAGTCATCGAAAGACAGAAATGAACTGGAGCTCATTTGTGATTCACAGTGGTGTAACCAGGCAACCCCAGTGAAGGAGGTCCTCGGTCTTGATTCTGTGCTGCTGCTTGCCTATGGCGTAACCCCGGTTCCTGTTTGTTCTTTCTTGCTTTCTGGACCTGATTTTCAGTTGAGCTATTGAAAGATCAGCTGTTTTTCCAGTAAATTCCCTTTTGATTTAGATTAGCCAAGGTCAGTTTCTGTTGCTTGCTACTCAAGGAACTCTAACTACACCCACAATGAGCCTTTGTTTCTCAGAATCCCTTTAGTCCACACAGGTTTCAGAATGGTGCCCTAAAATTGTGCTAGAAGCAAATGAAATCTTTGCGTTGACTTGGATTCTGCTGTAATCATTTCCTACAATTTATTTCCTTCATTGCCAAGTTCAAACTGGCTATTCATTGATTGTAGTTTGTAGCCTGTCTTTTGTTTCTTTCAGCATTTTTTAGTTCATGTCACACTTGGCCAAAACTCCCCACCGCATTCCTGGGACCAGGCTTGCTTTCCTCATGGTCTGCCGCTTGACACTCTCCAGGCAGAAGACACTCAGATACCTGCTAGGGAAACACAAGCCTGGACAGCATTTCTATAAGCCACAGCTTATAGAAAAACTATCAGCAAGAGCTTCTAAAATGTTCTTTCTTTTTGAATTAGTTATTTAAGTAGTTTGGGAACTTACCCTAAGAAAATTGTGAGAGAAGCATAAAGATTAAGTATATTTGTTACAGTGTTATTTTGTAGTAGCAAAAGCTAGAAAACATTTCCCAGCAACAGAGAATTGCTCAAGAAAACAATGATATATTCATATGACAATGTGTGATGTATCAATTCAAAATCATGATTTTGTAGATTATTTAATGCTGTGAGGAAAATTCTCACAGTATCTGTGTACCAGGAGAGAAAAAACAAACCAAGACACAAAACTTTATGCACAGGGCAATCTCAACTTTTTTTTTCTTTCAAATTGGGAAGGACCACATCAACATATTAGCAGTGGTTAACTCTTGGTGGTGTGATCACGAGTGGGTTAGCAGACTGTAAACTCTTTGAAGGCAGGAACTCTGTCTTGCTGAAGGTTATAGCTCTAATTCTTAGCTCAGGTCCAGGCACATAGCTTGCCTTGAGATAATGAATGAGCTTCTTTATATTTTTCCATAGTTGTATTGCTAGAGATCAATAGATACCCAAACAGTCCTATTCAAACTTCTCCCTCCTTGGGAAACCTTCACTGATCCTCCCTGTCCTTCCCAGGATCCCAAACCCAAAATTCAAATTAGTCACTCTTAGCTCCAAAAGTTTCTCTTTACACCTTTATCAGAGTACTGGCTCATCTTGTCTTTCTCCAGGAGATAATGAGTCCCTTAAGGGAAACAACTCTAAATCATTTTGTATTCTCAGAGCACTTAGCAGTGTCCAGCACACTGATTCTTTCTAAAAAAGTTCTATTTTATTTTAGATTCAGGGGATACATATACATGTTTGTTACATGGATACATTGCATAAGGGTGGGGGTTGGTCTAGTGTGTTACCCAAATAGTGAACATTGTACTCAATAGATAATTTTTCAAATCCCCAATCCCCTCCCACCCTCTTTGGAGTCCTCAGTGTCTATTATTTTCATCTTTATGTCCATGTGTACCCATTGTTTAGCTCCCACTTATGAGAACATGTGATATTTGATTTTCTGTTTCTGAGTTAGTTCACTTAGAATAATTAACTACAGCTCCATCCATGTTGATGCAAAGGACATGATTTCATTTTTTTTTATGGCTGTGTAGTACTCCATGGTGTGTGTGTGTGTGTGTGTGTGTGTGTGTGTGTATCTCCCATGTGCAGGTGTCTTTTTTATATAATGATTTCTTTTCCTTTGGGTTAATATCCAGTAATGGGATTAATGGGTTGAATGGTAGTTCTATTTTTACTTCTTTGAGAGATCTCCAAACTGCTTTTCATAGAGGTTTAAGTAATTTACATTCCCACTAGCAGTGTATAGACATTCCCCTTTCTCTGCATCCATAACAACATCTGTTGTTTTTTGTTTTTAATAATAGCCCTTCTGAATGGTGTAAGATGATATCTCAGTGTGTTTTAAATTTGCATTTCTCTGCAAATTAAAACTTTTTTCATGTGTTTGTTGGCCACTTGCGTTTCTTCTTTTGAGAAATGTCTCACATGCACTGCCCAGTTTTTCATGGGGTTTCAGCACATTGAATCTAAATGGTGGTCCCTCTGTTCCTGTTACTATAGTATAGTCACATGGGAGAAAAAAAGTTGACAGAGAAGCCAAATCTAGTGTGTATGTTGGGCTCTCATGGGATTCTGGCTATCTTCAGGATTCTGGGCTGCAACTTGATATCACAATGGGATGGCATTACACCTGTAAACCATCCCAAAGGTCTTAGTTTGCTAGGGCTGGCATACCAAATACCAAAGACTGGGTGGATTAAACAACAGACATTTCTTTTCTCACAGTTTTGGAGGCTGGAAGTCCAGGCTCAGGGGGTCAGCAGGTTTCATTTCTCCTGAGACCTCTGCTTGGCTTGTACACAGCCACTTTCTCATTGTGTCCTTACATGGTCTTCTCTCTGTGTGCAGGCATCTGGCAACCCTTCTTCTTCTAAGGACATCAGTTGTATTGCATTAGGGTCCTACCCTTATGACCTCCTTTAACTTTAATTACCTCTTTGAAAATCTTATCTCTAAATATAGTCATATCGGGGTAGGCCTTCAACATATGAATTTTGGGGGGACACAATTCAGTCCATAACAGGAAGGGACACAGTAAATTCTTATTGTTTGCATTCCTGTACTTGTCAATGAAAAGAAACAATGAACACAGTGATCAAAATTTTATCCATAAACACTCTCCTGGTCATAAGTTCCAGGCTTATACTGTTGTTGCTTCATATCCCTTTAAAATAATGACCTACCTAGGTAATAAAAGTCTGTGACAACTTGCCCTTCTCCACAGCCAATAACAAGATCTGATTGCATGTAGGTTTTGTTTGTTTGAGTGTTTGATGTCCAAGGAAACCTCAAACAAGTCTCTAGTATCATCGTCAACCCACAAAACAGTACTGATTGCAAAGTAATGCACAATATGTCACTTGTGTACAAGAGAGTGTTCTTTAATTGCAACACCATCCTTTACTGAGGCTAAAGAACAATGAAGGGGTTTGGGAAAGAAGTTGCTACAAGCAATCAGATGATGTTTTAAGGACATGTAGTAATGCCAGTGTGATGGAAACTATTCTTCAACATTCTCCTTCTCAAATTAATTCCTAGTAATTTCATTTTTAATCGGTTTGTTCTTATTGTTTTATGTTATATTATAAAAATAGGGGGAGGGAGAGATAGAAGATAATCTTCTATTGGTTTAGGGCTATTTTATGCCTGTATCTGTGGTTGCTGGAAGAGGCATAGAGCAAATATTCAAGGTCACATATTTGCCCCTTGCAATTCAAATTAAAATGCACCTATCTTGCAATTTTTGCTTCTTGTTTTCAGCTGGTCTTTGTCACACTATCTCACTATCAAACCAGCCCTCTCCCCACTTCTCCTTCCACCTTGGTTTCAACACTTAAGGAATGAGAGAACATTTCTTGTTCTGATTCATGGTATCACTAGTGCATGCTCTACATGAATCTATCAACTCTCATTTTCACATATTGTGGCATGTTTACACAATCACCACCCTGCCTGTATGGAGTCTTCTAATTTAAACTTTTTCATGTGAAAATGATTTCTGAAATACATTTTATTTACCATTTCAAACAGATTAAAAATTTTGTTTCAGTCTGTAAGAAGGATTTATCTGTGTGCCACTCTATAAAACCCTCAAGATTTTTATCTTTCTTGAATTGTCTAAAGATAAGAGGAGATTCAGTTTGCTGAGGGTCCATGCTTTTGACACAAAGACAAATATCTATGCCTGTGCTATCCTGCCTCATTAAAAAAAAATCTCTAGAGATCACGGATTCTCCAGATACAGAGAATGAACCACCCAAGCCTTGCTTTCTTCATTAATTTTAGTATGTTCTTTCTCTGATGCTTCACTTCAGAAAAGAGGTATAATTACTATCTTTATGAGTCAGACTCATAGCCCAGTACCTGCTAGAAAATTAACAAATATCTTCCCCATGTCACATCGCAAAGTGAGGCTCTTTGTTTTCACACAGTTGCTGGTGTTCACTCATTTGCCAAAATGACTATATTGGAGGCTTTAAAAGCCATAGCGATAATGAAAAACAATGACTAGAGACATTTCCAAATGTCAATACATAAAGATAGTAACATGAACTTGATAAACTCTGGTTTTCATTCTCTTAAAATTGTTCATAGATTAATATAGGAGAGTCTGTTTCTCTCAGGCATGACAAAGCAGCAGATGCAGGCAGTTCAGAGTTGTTTTCTTAAAACATACTCCAGGTAGCTACTTAGGCATTAGGTATGGAACTTAGTAAATGCTAACTACTTCAGGAGATTCAATATGTCTGAATATACTATTGACACAAAGATTAAAGAACAATTGTAAAACTGATGTCATAACATAATAACTGTCCAGCTCAGCAGAGTATAATAAAAAAATCTTTACACAGTCCATTTTTTGCCTAAATGCTATATAGAGAGATAAAGGTCAAAATACTATTGTTCTGCAGATGACAATTACAGTGTTTGATCCCAATACCAAAGAGAAGACAATAAAGATGTCAACTTTCTTGGCTCTGCCATATTTTCCCAGTGACTTCAAAGGGTGTTGCTGTACAAAACTAACTTGAAGTTTACTTTGAATGAGGAATATATGCTGCACAGTCACAGACTGAGATACAGCAGGGAGAGTTCCACTGCCACTCACACCCAGCCCAACTTATAACATTTCTAGGCCTTTGCCATGTGCACTGAAGGGGAAGAGCAGAGTAGAGAGGCACTGCATGTCCTTCGCCAGTGGCAATGGTAAACACAATCTCACTTGAAATTTATACAGTTGTCCCTTGGTATCCTTGAGAGATTGATTCCAAGACTCTCACAGATACCATGTTCAAGTTCCTTATATAAAATGGCGTAGAATCTGCATATAATGTACATGTTTACTGCCATATACTTTAAATAATCTCTAGATTTACTTATGATATCTAATTCAATATAAATGCTATGTGAATACTTGTTATAATGCATTTTAAAACTTTGTATTTTAAAAATTATTGCATTGTTATTTTTTATTGTTTATTTCTTTTAATCACTGATTGGTTGAATTCATGATGTGGAACCCACAGAGGGCTGACTGCAGTAGGAAATCTCACTTTAGAATCTGTAACTATGACCCGACCCTCACCTGGCTTTTTCTATGAATTTATATCCCTCACATATGAAAAATCAAAAAAGAATTTTAATTGAAGTGGTCTCAGAATGTTTGTATAATCAACTGGGAGGGACAAATGCAAATCTTCTCTGGAAAAATGCAATCTCAGTTGGGTCTCAAAGAATTCTTATAGATAAAGTTCCAAGGGACATAACTTCACATTGAAATACAGATACCAATAGTCGCCTTTCCTTGACAAAGATCTAGCCCTCCTTGAGGATGAGCATGAGAAAACAAAACACCATGAGTGAGAGCCATCAAAAACAATAAGCAGTAAAATCAGATCCATAAAGATAAAATCCATAAAGACTCAGAATATGAAATAGTAAGTTTGATGTGCTTAAAGAAATGAAAAGTTTACAAGCAAGGAATAATAGTTTTTTAAAAATCTAGCACATTGAAGAAAATCGAATAAAGCTTTTGGAAAGAAATAATTGCTTTAGGCAGTAAGATTATAAGGCCAGATGCAGGAAGGTCTGGGATGTGAGAAAAAAATTGTAAACAAATAAATGGATAAATATGTTGAGTAAATCTAAACAAACATTGGCTACATGTAAAAATAATAATAATATCTAATTTGTGAGATTAAAAAATATAGAATTCAAATACTAGCCAAAGTATAATATAAAACGCAAGAGGATGAAAAATTATAAATATTCTATGGTTCCTGCATTGTTTGGGTAGAGCATCAAGAAATTAACTTTAAGCAGGCACGTTAACATGTCTATGGTAACTCTTTTTTTTTTTTTTTTTTTTTTGAGACGGAGTCTGGCTCTGTGGCCCAGGCTGGAGTGCAGTGGCCGGATCTCAGCTCACTGCAAGCTCCGCGTCCTGGGTTTACGCCATTCTCCTGCCTCAGCCTCCCGAGTAGCTGGGACTACAGGCGCCCGCCATCTCGCCCGGCTAGTTTTTTGTATTTTTTTAGTAGAGACGAGGTTTCACCGGGTTGGTCTCGATCTCCTGACCTCGTGAT